>NC_084575.2:5832500-5965000 GCF_033978685.3 Nerophis lumbriciformis | reverse complement strand
ATGATTATTTGCAAAAAAAACGTTTATCAGTTTGAACATCAAATATGTTGTCTTTGTAGCATATTCAACTGAATATGGGTTGAAAATGATTTGCAAATCATTGTATTCCGTTTATATTTACATCTAACACCATTTCCCAACTCATATGGAAACGGGGTTTGTACACTATTTGATTTCCTATTATGCAGCTCATTTTTATTTGAAAGATATTGAAATATCTTGACATCATGCACAAAAGTGCACTTTAATTGTTTTAAACTATTGTAGTGGCGTTCTGTACAAAAAGTGCACTTTAATTTAGTGTTGTTTTGATATGTCATCTTAGTGACATCATGCACAAAAGTGCACTAATAGCGTGTTTTAAAATGTCTCTGACAATCTTGCACTTTCTGTTTTGGAAATGACATGAATGTTTGTGCCACTGCTTAATAACTGTTTAATAAATACACTTATGTTAATCTGACTTAGTTGTGATTTCCTTCTCTGCATGAAAGTTTAAAAGTAGCATATATTAATGCAGTATGAAGAAGAATGTTTTAATGTAGACACATAGAATCATCATACTGCTGTCATTATATGCATCAAGTGTTCATTCAAGGCTAAGGCAAAATATCCACATATATATATGGTGTATCGTGACATGGACTAAACATATCCACATATATATGGTGTATCGTGACATGGCCTAAACATATCCACATATATATGGTGTATCGTGACATGGCCTAAACATATCCACATATATATGGTGTATCGTGACATGGCCTAAACATATCCACATATATATGGTGTATCGTGACATGGCCTAAACATATCCACATATACATGGTGTATCGTGACATGGCCTAAACATATCCACATATATATGGTGTATCGTGACATGGCCTAAACATATCCACATATATATGGTGTATCGTGACATGGCCTAAACATATCCACATATTAATAAAAGGCCATATCGCCCAGCCCTATTTAGAATACGAATTTTATTTTATTTTTTTAATTTATCCACCATCATGTCTTTTATAATGATTGTGAACGATAGAAAAATTCCCCCAAAAAGTGCAGTTCCCCTCTAAATTCCAAGGATTAGAATTAAGACTTGAAGTGTATGAGCATGAAGTGATGAAGCCTACTTGGATGAGTCTTCTAAGACAAAGTGAACAGTCCAGTTGTGATGGATTGAATGCCCTGAGAATAAAATGATATGTGCTTACTTGGACTGTGATGAAGCTGTGAGGACTCAGGTGCTTTGTCTTCATGCTCTTCAGTCTTCACAGAGACAACAGTCAGTGGAAACTTGCTGACATCATCCTCCTCCTGCCCTACAGGACACTCTCCCTCCTCTTCCGCTTTCATGTGTGGATCCTCCTCTTCCTCTTTAATGTGGGTGGGCTGTGGATCATCCTTTTCCTCTTTAATGTAGGTGGGCTGTGGATAATCCTCTTCCTCTTTAATGTGAAGGGGCTGTTGAACGTCTGTTGGGTAAATAAGCAATTAAGATAAAGAGAGAATAGAAATAGTTTTGGACTGACACTGTTAACACAATGACATTATTTGTGTTCTTTCGTGTGTTGTGTTAAAAGAGTGTAACAAAACAACCAATAAAAACACGGGAAATACTTCCTTTTGTCCCAGCCACTAAAATTCATTCAAAAGTGAGTACAAAAACAGACTTGGAAATTTGATGAGGAGCAAGTTTTTTTTTATAAGTACAATGCAGCATTGATTGAGGCATTCTTAACTTTACACTCACTGATATAAAGTGTGTAAATATTTTATTCTGTATACGGTCTATGACACCTAAACTTTATCTCTAAACTTAACCATAATTTGTGGTGTAGAATGACGTCTGGAACTCAAGATAGTTCCGCATGTCTGGGAACGCCACCGACGAATAATCCTTGATATTACTCAACAAATTTTTAGGGATATATTCCGTTTCACAATTAGATTTTTTTCTTGTATCTGCTTTTCGCAGGAACAACTCGGCCAGTGGTGTTTAAAATAATTTTAGATGGGGGGCCACATGGAGGAAGATCTACTCCAATTTGGCCGGACTGGTAAAATTAGGGCGAGATAACGTAAAAATAAAGACAACTGCAGATTGTTTTCTTTGTTTAAAAATAGAACAAACACATTCTGAAAATGTACAAATCATGTTTTTTTTTTTTTTGCATACAATAGTATTCTATCTTTAGTTGTCCTTTTTTACACTTTCAGAATCAATTATGGGATAATGTTCATCAGTCAACTCATTGGTGTTCATTTTCAATCTATCAAGATAAATAAATAATATCAAAATCAAATTACAGGATGTTATTGAAGTAGTTTGCTCATTTTCCCCGACTGGTGCGCTAACATCGTGTGTTTTAGTTGTGTTTTACATATGTAGCATCATCTACAAAGATACAAAGAATTGCTATTGCGACATCTAGAGGACACATTTAGGACAGCAGTTTCTTTCATTCAAAAATTTCGACTCATTTTTGTACTTAGCAAATTCATCCCGTCTCATTCACTCATTCACACACTAATGGCGGGATCTGCCATGCAAGGCGCTTACCACGACCCATCAGGAGCAAGGGTGAAGTGCCCTGCTCAAGGACACAACAGACGTGACTAGGTTGGTAGAAGGTGGGGATTGAACCAGGAACCCTCAGGCACGGCCACTCTAGCAACCGCGCCACTAGCCTTCCACCATCGACCTGCCTGCTAGCCTTCCACCATCGACCTGCCTGCTAGCCTTCCACCATCGACCTGCCTACCTACTTACTTTCACAGATTAAAGACCGACTCAAAAGATGGTAACTTTAAGCGCAAATGTTTAGTTATATTATTGTAATTGCTCTCAGGAAATGTTGAGACTAATCCAGGCCCTGATACACCTACACAATGTTTTACACCTGCGGATTTTAAAATTAGATCTGGTCTTGGGATTATTCAAATCAATGTTCGGAGTTTACTCCCTGAACTGGATATGATAAAGATCTGGATAAACTCAACAAATGTTGATATTGTAGTCTTATCTGAAACTTGGCTTATACAATCTGTGCTTGATAAAGATATTTACATTCATGGCTATAATGTCTATCGTACTGACCGACAAAGAAAAGGTGGTAAAGTGGCCATATATATTAAGCAGAGGTTTGATGTTAAATTAGTGCTCTCTGAATCAGTAAGTAAAGAACATGAACTGTTAGCACTTGAAATTGAATTAGCTAGAAATCACCACATTATGGTAGTGGGTTGTTATAGGCCTCCATCTGCCCCTAATAATTACCTATCTACTTTTGTGAAGCTTCTGTCTCAACTGAAATACAAGGAAATAGTGATTTGAACTGGGACTGGCTCACATCTGTGTCTGACTCTTTGAAAGCACAGTGTGAATCTCTAAATTTAACACAATTAATTAACTCAGCTACAAGACCTAATCCTAAATGCCCTCAAAAAGCTACACTCATTGACTTAATTCTAACAAATATGCCCTTTAAATGTGTTGCATCTGGTGTTTTCCCTAATGATGTGAGTGATCATTGTGTGATTGCAGTAGTGCGAGACACAAGGATCCCTAAAAACAAGCCTCGTCTTCTTGAAAAACATAATATGAAATTATTTGAGACGCAAGCATTTTTACACGACTTGCATCTTTTTAATTGGGATAGAATTGCTCTTTTTGATAATGTTGAACTGGCTTGCAAATATTTTCACGAAAACTTCTTGAGTATAGTGAACAAACATTCCCCTTTTAGAAAATGTAGAGTTAAAGGACGTGACAATCAGTGGTTTACATCGGACCTGTCAGATGTATTGCATGAGCGTAATGCTGCTTGGGCCAGGGCACGCAAGTCAGGGTTAGAAGCAGATTGGTTGAATTTTAGAAAATTAAGAAAACCATTTACCTCTCTCCTTCGGAAAGTCAAAATTAGAATTGCATTTCTCCACAACAACTGAAAACCTCAAACACCCAAAGAAGTTTTGGAAAATCATCAAATCTTTGTCCGCCTGCTGTAATTCAGTCAATCTCCCACCTAGTATACTTGTTGATGGTGTCAGAGTAAGTGACAGAAGAGAAATAGGTAGTCATTGTAATAATCATTTTATTAACTCTGGTTTTCTCTATAATTCTGACAACTTTACTGAAGTTCCGCTAACTCCGGAAAGAACCGTTAAAAATACCCAGGTTTTTAACATTATGCCCTTAACCACAACAGAGGTCATGAGGGCTCTAAAACGACTTAAACCTAGAAAGCCAGCTGGCTCAGATAAGTTGGAGCCGCTCTTTTTAAAGTTGGCAGCTGAAATTATAGCTGGACCACTGACTCACATTTTTAACTTTACTCGAATTTCAAATGAAATCCCCTTGGATTGGCAATATGCCCTTGTAATCCGCCTATTAAAAAGAGGTGACCCTTGTAATCTAAATGATTACAGACCGATCTCTAAACTCTCTGTTCTGGCAAAAGTGCTTGAATCCCTTATCAGTGAACAGATAAAATACTTTTTGGACACCAACTTTATTCTGTCACCATTTCAGTCAGGTTTTGGCAGAAATCACAGTACTGTTACTGCTGCTATGAAGTTTATAAATGATGTAACTGAAGCTCTTGACAAGAAGCAGTGCTGTCTGTCCCTCTTTATTGACTTTTCAAAGGCATTTGATACTGTTGATCATGTCATTTTAATCAAACATCTTTCAGCTATTGGTTTTTCTTAGCAAGCAGTTACATGGTTTGCAAATGACCTCACAAGTAGAACTCAGGCTGTTCAGATAGAAGGTTCCTTCTCGGACGTACTGCAAGTGGAAAAGGGTGTCCCTCAAGGTTCTGTGTTGGGCCCATTATTAATTAATAATCTTGGGACAAAATATTTTGAACTCCACTTTCCATTCCTACGCTGATGATACTGTCATATACTGCACAGCACCCACTCCAGCTGAGGCCTTTAAATGTCTACAACAAGCATTTGACAGAGTACAAGAACAACTTTGCTATCTTCAACTGCTTTTAAATGCAGAGAAAACAAAGTGTATGTTCTTTACCACGTCAAAAACTGTAAGATCAGCACTGTGTGAGAACATTTGAACAAGAAATGGGCAACAAATTGTGTTAGTATCTGCTTTTAAATATTTAGGATTTTAATTGATGACCATTCACATTCAGTATGTTGCAAAAAAACCTGAAACTTTTACTGGGATTTTATTATAGAAACAAGTCTTGCTTTTCTTTTACTGTGAAACAGAAATTGGTGGAAACAACCTTTTTACCTGTTATTGACTATGGAGATGTGTTGTACATGAATGCTACTGCTGGTTGTCTCCACAAGCTGGATAGTGTGTACCACGGGGCACTGAGATTCATCACCAACTTACTCACCATTGTGTGTTATACTCAATGGTTAACTTACTCACCATTGTGTGTTATACTCAATGGTTAACCTACTTACCATTGTGTGTTATACTCAATGGTTAACTTACTCACCATTGTGTGTTATACTCAATGGTTAACTTACTCACCATTGTGTGTTATACTCAATGGTTAACTTACTCACCATTGTGTGTTATTCTTAATGGTTAACTTACTCACCATTGTGTGTTATACTCAATGGTTAACTTACTCACCATTGTGTGTTATACTCAATGGTTAACTGGACATCTTTATGTGCTCGACGCCTCAATCATTGGTACGTGTCCATCTACAAAACCATTCTGGGTATGACCCCATCTTATCTGTCTTGGCTTTTAACAAAGAAACAAGGAAGTCACAATCTTCTTTCAATGATTGTTCTGCAATTTGTCGTCCCCAAAGTGAGAACTGAACTGGGCAAGAAAGCATTTAGGTTTTCAGCAGTGAAGGCTTGGAATAACCTACAATCCAATATTCAACTTCAAACCCTTGTTACATTGAATGAGTTTAAAGCTTCTGTGAAAGGATTGCAGTCTACCTTGTCTGTATGCACATGTGTTATGTCAGCAAGTTTTAATGTTGTACATTTAATGTTTTAAGTGTTGTTTACTGTTTTAATGTAACCTTGCTGCTGCCCTCTTGGCCAGGTCTCCCTTAGAAAAGAGATCTTTGATCTCAATGGGATTTTTACCTGGTTAAATAAAGAAAAAAAAACAAGAAAAAAAAACCAGCTGTTTATTTGAAGTCTTACAGAAGTCAAATATGTGCGCAGTGCAAGGTGAAATGCAGTTATGTCATCTTCTTGTCAATAACACACACATCACACTTTTGCGTGTGGTTGCTTCCTTATTTGTCATTATTCAAAGCTGATGTTAATGTGTAGCAGCGGCAGCTGAACTCAATGTGACAACGTGTCATAGTTACGTCAGTCAGCTGGAATTAAAAATACAAATAGTTGTGTCGCTAGTCCAGAATCTTCACGGTCCTCATGGACGACATAATTAGGAACCAGTACTAAAAAAATGGTACTTGGTAAACATCCCTAATCTTCACCACTAAACCTTTGAAATATGCTGAAATATGTGCTGCTGAAGGTAAATAAACAGTAGCCATATTGAATGTTTGCCTTCATTTGACCACGTGAGGTAAGGAGGACGGCCTCTAGGTCACATGGTTACACCCCAGCAATTACACTTTTGATGATTGATGAGCATTCATTTTTAAATGGTGGTGTTAAAAAGCAAGTATATCTCCATCTTTAGTCATAAATGTGGTCCCCGGTTGAACATGTGTCACAAACATTGTATTAGATGATATGTGGATGTTGTGCTTACTTGGACTGTGATGAAGCTGTGAGGACTCAGGTGCTTTGTCTTCATGCTCTTCAGTCTTCACAGAGACAACAGTCAGTGGAAACTTGCTGACATCATCCTCCTCCTGCCCTACAGGACACTCTCCCTCCTCTTCCTCTTTCATGTGTGAGGGCTGTGGATCCTCTGAAGTGAAACTGTCCCCCTGCAGATGAGGGAGACATTCTTCTTGGTGTCCAATCAGCTGATGGATGTCTACAGGACACAAACAAATCACATTTGAACTCCTACATGCTAAATATTAAATAATACATGAAATATAGGACTGTGGCTATTGAAAATGTCATTAATCAAGTGTTCTACTGGAAATGTTTTCTATTAATCGAGTAACTGGATAAAATAGTGTTGCTTGGTTAAAGACAAATTTAAGCGACTTTAAGACAATTCACTTAATAATGAACGGTCAATTGGTTTGAGATGGTATGAGATCAAGATGTCATCTTTAGATCAGACTTTGTTTTTTCCACAATCACTGCCACATTAAAAAGTTAAAGTACCAATGATTGTCACACACACACTAGGTGTGGCCGGATTGTTCTCTGCATTTGACCCATTAACCTTGATCACCCACTGGGAGGTGAGGGGAGCAGTGAGCAGCAGCGGTGGCCGCGCCCGGGAATCATTTTTACGGTGATTTAACCCCCAATTCCAACTCTTGATGCTGAGTGCCAAGCAGGGAGGTAATGGCTCCCATTTTTATAGTCTTTGGTATGACACAAGCTACTGATCTCAGGGCGGACACTCTAACCACTAGGCCACTGAGTAGGTGGATGTAGCAGGTGTTGTAGTAGGTTAATGGCTGCACCAATATGAAGGAAATAACAGGTCAGTATAGCTTTTACACACATAAATAACTTGTCAAACCTGCCAGCTAGCAGGCTAGGTTTACAGCGTCAGTTACCATGGTAACTGACTCTGACTTTGTCTTACCTCTCTTTTATTTTTGGAGGTCAAACTCTGGAGCTTTACATACTCAGGAGTTTGCACTTAACCTGCTCTCTGGAATATTCCCCCGGTGACTGTGTGAGTTTTGTGTAAACATGTTGATACACTTTGTTACAAACTGAGAGGAACATCAACCTCTCATAAATATTGTGTGTCTGAACATCCTCACATGACAATTCATCTTCCTATAGACAATCTATTGAAGAAAAGTGTTAATAATAAATCTAAAGTTAGTAAAGATGTGAGAGTAAGAAGTAAACAAACCTGTTGTGTGTAACACAACTTGATGTTTTTTATGTTGTCGCTCCTTCTCCTCTTTTGTTGGACAAAGTTCCTCCTCGTACTCTGCTATGGTTCTTTCGCACATTTTCACACAATCACAACACTTTACACTCACACTTGATCTCTGCTTAGCGATGTGTTTTCATCTCTCTTTGTTAGCAGCTAACAAGCTAAGCTAACTAGCAAGCTAAGCTAGCTCGAGAAGCATCAAAGTGCGCTCAGACTAATATACAAACAGTTATTATGACTCTATTTAATAGAGTGTAATAAAGGACATATATGTGTACATGGACGCACAGATTAAGAACACTGAACTGTGACGACTGCAATAACGTCTTCACCGTCAGACGCCATCTTGCTTTATCCTCGCCCTGTTTGCTTCGCGCGCAGTCTTGTCAGATCTCGCGAGAGAAACAAGTAACCAGCGCTTTCCCCTCCACCCCCGGTACAACTATTTCAAACATTCTGAAAATAAAAATAAACTTGTACATTTTCAAAACAAAAACATACAACTTATTTTGGTAAATAAACAGTAGCTTATATGACCCCTTTAAATGATAAGTTGCCTGATCAGAGCGAGACGAGTCGTGGCTCCTCAGCTTCATGCAGGACGGAGTGGTAGGAGGCGTGGGCGAGGTTGACTGACTGCAAAAGACCACACCATTATTTTTAAATCAATCTAAATATTGCTCTAGTTGGTATTTGTGTTTTAAATCCTGTTGTAAAGGTTTGTACTTTCAACTGTAGTTGTAAATATTAAGTGGAATTTTATTATAATAACCGAATATATTCACTTATTTTGGAATAGTTGCAATTAAAGCAATACATGAATCACAACAGCTGTAGTCTCAGCACTTTGTAGCGCCCTCTGGCGTGAGTGTAAAAGCTTACAGCACCTGGTATTCCCAGGCGGTCTCCCATCCAAGTACTAACCAGGCCCGACCCTGCTTAGCTTCCGAGATCGGACGAGATCGGGCGTGTTCAGGGTAGTATGGCCGTAAGCCGAAAGACGAGGTAAAATCAACCTTTTTAAATGGAAGTCTTACAGACGGGATGGGAGAAAATGACTAATTATCTAAGAGTCTGTCGCGCATGCGTACACAAATGTGCTTTTTCTGTCTGTGTGATTGTCTTCCTTTGCTACGGCGGTCAAGTTGCTTTCACGGTGGATATTTGCCTCCGGAGCTCCAGCGGAAGCTCCCCCTCACTGTGCCCACACTGCTCTCTCATGCTGCGGGGAGATTGCAGGAGAGGTGCCGCTCTCAACACTACTTTATGCTTAGGGACCGTCAATACATTACTATTGTCTTCGAAGATGTATATCTGCTACATCAAAACACTGATTCATCTAAAAGGAGGTCAAATAAATAGTCATACATTTTTAATATCGTTCCTGATTTTATCATTTAAATATTTTTTTTTAATGTAAACAATAATTATTTGTTTTAAAAGTCTCCATGTCATCATGCAACTTAGTAACCAAATTCCACTTTACATTAGTCCTTTTATTTTAAAATAGGATCACTTTCATAGGTCATATGACCTAAAATCCCAAATTCACTTGATATTTGAAGTGTTTTTTATATTGTGATTCACACTTTTTTGTTTTAAAATGTAAGTTTAATTGGATTTTATATAAATTTGTAATATTGAAAACCATGGTTTCATTTTTAGCTCCCGCAACAACTACGACTATCCAACATAAAACCAACTTGACTCTCATTTGGAGCTAATAAAAATGCTGCTAATTATCTGTATAAGATATATCACGCACATGATCTTTATTAAAAACCTTTTTTTATTTAATAAAACCCTATTTTAAAATAAAAAGTTGTGCGTTACACTAAAAGGTTAGCATGACTAATAAGTGGAATTAGGTTACTAAATTGTATGACATGGAGACTATTGGGAAAATATCCTTATTTTTTTATATAAAACATGGATATATATATGTTAGAATTATGAAATAATGGGCATGCACAATAAGGAGGTATGACTAATTATTTACCTTCTTTTAGATGAATCAGTGTTTTGATGTAGCAGATATACATTTTTCAAGACAATAGTGATTTATTGACGGTCCCTAAGCATAAAGCAGTGTTGAGAGCTGTGATGAGGTGGCATCTGAATGCAGCTGGGATAGGCTCCAGCACCCCCTGCCACCCCAAAAGAGACAAGCGGTAGACAATGGATGGAGAGCTGCACCTCACACAGCCAGAAAAAGCACATTAGTGTACGCATGCGCGCCAGGCTCTTAGATAAATAATAATTGTCTCCCATCCCGTCTGTAAGAGTTCCATTTAAAAAGGTTGTTTTTACCTCGTCTTTCGGCTTACGGCCATACTACCCTGAACACGCCCGCTCTCGTCCGATCTCGGAAGCTAAGCAGGGTCGGGCCTGGTTAGTACTTGGATGGGAGACCGCCTGGGAATACCAGGTGCTGTAAGCTCTTACACTCACGCCAGAGGGCGCTGTTTCTCACTTCTTGCAAAAAAAACCTATCGTTTTTATTTCACTTTCAGTTTTACAAAAACACATGTCATTTTATAAATTCACCAGTCACGGAGAGTCCGTCAATATGTTGAACACCAGTTTGACTGTTACTGCAATATAACAATACAACAATGTATCATAATTAATACACAATATGAGAATGTGTGCTGTATAAATGAATTACTTAATTTAATTAGAACACAACAGGAGCAGTAAATATGCAGGGATTACCTGAACTGATGTGTTGTGTTAATTTAGCAATATTAAAGGTGTCATATGTAGAATTTGCATGTCAAGTGATCATTAAATGTCCCTGATATGTCAAAAGGCGTTAATAAATCATGTTCTTTTCCAATACCTCTATAACTGATAACAGTACAACCTGTCAGCACTCTCTTCAGACTGAGAAAGCTGTCCACTCACATTTTGTAATGCCAAGCTAAATGCTAACCTAGCCTTACTAGGCCTCAGTAAGCTAATTTTTGCTAACCTAGCTCAATGCTAAACTAATCCTATGCTAATCTAATTTATGTTAACCTATGCTATGCTAACAGTGACACACCTCTCCGGCCCACGTCTAACGTGCAGCACGTCACAACGACACACCTCTTATCTCAAAATGTCTCCTAACAGAGCCGCCTCTTCTTCTTACTGCGTCACACGTGCACAAAAAAATCAACAACGAGCGAGCCTTTTTTGTGTAATCAAAATCTCAGACACTTTTTTTTACAAAACTATAATATCACACAGTCACAATCAGACTCACACAGACAAAAACAACCTCAACAGTCAACTATTTTTCTCACCCAGAAGCACAGCTGTATTATATCAGAACCTAATAATAATAAACAACATTTATTATTCACTCTGAGCTGGACGAAATGGCTCGGGAGAGAGAAGTCTGGGCTTCCCTGCCTAGGCTGCTGCCCCCGCGACCCGACCTCTGATAAGCGGAAGAAGATAAATGGATGGATGGATTCACTCATATGATTTCCGAACATAACTTTGTCTATCTTCTCATACACACACACATTTTGGACAATTTCCAGACCTTTACAGATTAGCAGGGATGTGAGGGGATGCGGGTGTGTGTGGGAGTAATGATGAACTCTTTCAAGACAGGGAAAATGAAAAAGTCAGACCCGCAGGTGCATACACAATTATTTTTAAGCTACGCATATATAAATGTACCAACAATAAAACTGAATCACTACACATCCAACACACTTTTCAACATTCACCAACACACACACACATTGACAAAATACAACCCACCCCAATGTCCGGACAATATAAACAATTATACACGCGTGCTTTTTGTGGAACGGCCGTCTCATAACACGAACGCAGGTCACTTCTTACTCATAAAACGGCGATTAACCCGTCCAGCGGAGCAGACCCTGCGTTACCACCCTGACCAACACGGAAACCAGCCTAAAGACGCCGTAGAATCACTGGTAATCAGCCAACAATTCTACAGCCATCATGTTTGGTCAATTCCATACAGTTTCACCAACGCTTCAACTCTATGGAGCCCGATCTCCATCTGTCTAACTCAGGGGTCGGCAACCCGCGGCTCTTTGACCATTCTGATGCGGCTCAGCGGCTTACTTGCTAATGTTGTGTCGTTCGCGAACGATTCGTTGGAACGAACAAATCTTTTGAGTGAACGTACTGTACCGAATCACTTCATGAACTGATTCGTTCCTTTCTCAGTTCAATTGAGCTCCGCCGCGACCATGCCGGTATGAGTGGAACTGGCGCATTCTGTGACTCACTGAACCCTCGACGACAGCGAACGACGCAGCCAGCTACTCATCATGGGGGCGGGGGGAGGGACTGAGCAAACGATTCGTTCACCGCGGATTAACGACATGAATCACTCAGTCACTCATTCAGAAAGAGAACTGGCGAACCTACTGACACAGAGAACTGACTGTGTCGCGGAGGACGACGTCACATTGAGGCTCTCGTTCAGTCACTGTGCGCGTCGTTCATTGGGTGCTGAGGGCTTGTGTCGTTGGCGAACTGACACACACCGAGATCTGCCGCTGGGGAAGCTGTTACTGACTGACTCATGATTCGCCGACCTGCACACAGAACTGCTGCTGCAGAAGTGATTCAGGTTCACGTACTGAACTGTGCTGACTGTGTCACTCACTGCCTGGTGTACTGCATGCACAGAGCTGTGTAGGGACTCGCGTTCACCCTATTTGCTGCTTCTCCTGCGAATGTCTGCACTGTACTGTACTACGCACGCCCCGCCCCCTCCTATTTTTATTTTTTATTTTTTTGGGGGGGGGATTCGGTGAAAAAATTTTTGAACGACTCAATTAAAGGAACTGATTCTAGTGATTCAGTACAGTCAAAAGAACTGCCGATCCCATCACTTGTACTTGCCGACCCTCCCGATTTTCCCAGGAGACTTCAGAATTTCAGTGCCACTCCCAGAAATCTCCTGGAGTATATATTCTCCGATCTTTTTTATTATTTATTTTCACCCTAACAATTTCACCCTAACAACAAAAATAAGGGCGTGCATACAAAATGTGAATAAACTAGCACGCAGTTTGTACAGGTGGGAGAGAGTGTGAAATGCTGTGCCATCACGGCAAGCCCTTATTATTGTTGCTTGGGTGAAAATCAGCGGACGTTGGAGAGAATAGTAGCCCTGAATTTCGGGAGTCTCCCGGAAAAATCGGGAGGGTTGGCAAGTATGACGCTGTCAAGTGCCGTCCATATAAAACTTGCGGGCCGCACTAACATTACATTTTCATATGAAGGTGCAGACCGCCTGTCTGAGACCCCTGGTTTATACATAGCACAAAGCAAAAAAAAACTTTGTACGCAGTGTTATTTCATTTTAAATTTCAAAAGAGTTTTGTGGCTCCCATTGTTTTCTTTAATTTGTGAAACTGGTCAAAATGGCTCTTTGAGTGGTAAAGGTTGCCGACCCCTGGTCTAACTGCAGCACACTAATCAGAACGTCGTGACAAACATCAGCTCAGTCGATCTCTTTTACCGGAGTCACTGAAAAGGTCACTTAAAATGAGGCCTTTTCACCCCTGCAGTTCCACAAAGACAGATGCGTCGCACATTCACAAACTTTCAACAATTTTTTATAGTCAAATATACCACCGGTTAGTTAAAAAGGCCTTCACTTTAGCTGTATCCAAACTGTGCTAATCTGGTGTACTTGCAGAAGAAGGCCCCCTCTGCCGACAACGCCAGAGGGGGGAAGAAGTTAAAAAATGTATTTGCCTCAAATCGTTTGTGCTTGACACTCCTGAACCACCACAATTCTATTAACAGTTCCCCTTATTGTTGTCATGTCTGTGTGATCATGTTTTGTTTTAGTCATGTTTTGTTTTGTTTGGTTGTTGGACTCTTCAGTTTCTGTTTACGCTCCATTGTGTTTGTTTCCATGCCAACCCTTTAGTTTTCACCTGTCTCACGTTTTGCACTCACGCACCTGTCACTAATCATGTCTGTATTATTTAAGCCCATTGTCAGCCTGGAAACATCACACTATTGACACACTCCTGACACTCTGTTTCATGTTCATAGTCCATGCTGCCCTGTTCACATCACAGTAAGTGTTTATTTGTTTTATGTCCATAGTTTCTGCCTTTGTGCAAGTTTTGTTTTCTTAGCCAAGTTTATCTCCGCCTTGAACACGCTTTTTGTTTACACTTTATTAGTATAATTAAAATATGTATTCACCTTCACGCCGTGTCCGGTCCAAATCCTTTGCACCATGGGAAAACAAACCACGCCAAAGTCCACGTATTGACAATTGTTACAACAAGAAATCACAAGTTTTCAAACAAACACACAGACAATATAATCACATATATAACAACCCAATCCAACCATAACATACCCCATTCCAGGTTGTTTTTGGAGAACCTGGCTAGACCTATCTGTTATCAAAAACAGGTTCATCATTTAGTCTTACCAGTCCCGACCATCTCCAGACAGACAGCGTTTACACATTAAGGGAAATTGCTTAACTTTAGATGCGCACATGCAACTCTGTCTGCCTTGAGATACCGGGAGTCCTGATATCAACCGTTCTAGACCATCCTGTTCGTGACGCCAATTTTATGTGGTGGAAGGTCCGAATCTTAAACAGCAACAAAAGTGAATTTAGTACAAAAGTTTTATTTACCCATAATCAACTGGTACAAGGTTGGATTGAATTGCCAATGCAAACAGACAACGTCCTCCGCAGAAGTTGGATGAATGGAGAATCATGCGAATCATGCATAGACTTGGTCTACTTGGCCATTTATGTGTTTCTCTCATGTGTCAAGGTACCGTTGTTTTGGACCTGTTTATTCTGCAACCTCCTTGAATCCTTTGGCCATAATAAACAATGAAAACATTTTGTAGAATGGTCAGGCTGACCACTCGTTCAACTATAACCTACATATGCTCCTTCAATGGTTCAGAATAGAAAAAAGAAAACCGAGCAGACATTCTTAATGCTTTTCGACCTCGCTCTCTTTTCGGACTGTGACAGACACAAAATATGGTTCAATAGGTCAGAAATTCCACCACACTGTTACGTATTATTTTGGGGTCTCCCTATGTCTAGCATTAAAAGATTACAGTTGGTACAAAATGCGGCTGCTAGACTTTTGACAAGAACAAGAAAGTTTGATCATATTACGCCTATAATGTATACACCTTTATATACATATATACACATATATATATACAGTATATATATACCTATACTGGCTCACCTGCACTGATTTCCTGTGCACTTAAGATGTGACTTTAAGGTTTTACTACTGAGGTATAAAATACTACGCGGTCTAGCTCCAGCCTATCTTGCCGATTGTATTGTACCATATGTCCCGGCAAGAAATCTGCCTTCAAAAAACTCCGGCCTATTAGTGATTCCCAGAGCCCAAAAAAAGTCTGCGGGCTATAGAGCGTTTTCTATTGGGGCTCCAGTACTATGGAATGCCCTCCCGGTAACAATTAGAGATGCTACCTCAGTAGAAGCATTTAAGTCCCATCTTAAAACTCATTTGTATACTGTAGCCTTTAACTAAACCCCCTTTTTAGACCAGTTAATCTGCCATTTACTTTATTTTATGCTCTGTCCCCCTCTCCTTTGTGGAGGTGGGGCACAGGTCCGGTGGCCATGGATGAAGTGCTGGCTGTCCAGAGTCGGGACCCGGGGTGGACCGCTCGCCTGTGCATCGGTTGGGGACATCTCTGTGCTGCTGACCCGTCTCCGCTCGGGATGCCTGCTGACCCCACTATGGACTGGACTCTTACTATTATGTTAGATCCACTATGGACTGGACCCTCACACTATTATGTTAGACCCACTATGGACTGGACTCTTACTATTATGTTAGATCCACTATGGACTGGACCCTCACACTATTATGTTAGATCCACTATGGACTGGATTTTCACAATATTATGCTAGACCCACTCAACGTCCATTGCACCGGTCTCCTCTAGAGGGGGTGTGGGGGGTGGGGGGTCACCCACATCTGCGGTCCTCTCTTAGGTTTCTCATTGTCATCCCACTGGGTTGAGTTTTTCCTTGCCCTGATGTGGGATCTGAACCGATGATGTCGTTGTGGCTTGTGCAGCCCTTTGAGACACTTGTGATTTAGGGCTATATTAATAAACATTGATTGATTGATTGATTGACTCAAGATTCAAGGACTGTATATCTAAGAGTATAACAGCTTTATGTAGTGTAATGAAAGATAAAAAAAAAAATGCTCAGTTTTGTAAGTATTAAAAGGACACATTTATTAGAAAACCAAGACTTATAGCAATATTTGCAGTTGTAGCATTTTTTTAATATGAAGGTGAAACATAAAACAAAGACAAGCATATGTTTAATTGAAATGTTTACAAAAGCCTATAATTCAGAAACTATTGAAAGAACTGTTTCATGCTTGTATAAGGTCTGTTGAATCTAAAATCATATTCAACTTCCATCCATCCATCCATCTTCTTCCGCTTATCCGAGGTTGGGACGCGGGGGCAGCAGCCTAAGCAGGGAAGCCCAGAATTCCCTCTCCCCAGCAACTTCGTCCAGCTACTTCCGGAGGATCCCGAGGCGTTCCCAGGCCAGCCGGGAGAGATAGTCTTCCCAACGTGTCCTGGGTCTTCCCCGCAGCGTCCTACCAGTCGGACGTTCCCGAAACACCTCCATAGGGAGGCGTTCGGGTGGCATCCTCATCCACAACATCCGCAGTTGAGGTCAGCAGAACACCATCCTCACCATACACAGTATTGATAGTGCACTGCTTCACCTTCCTGAGGCGGCAGATGATGGTCCAGAATCGCTTTGAAGCTGTCCGGAAGTCGTTTTCCATGGCTTCTCCAAACTCCTCCCATGTCCGAGTTTTTGCTTCCGCGACCGCTGAAGCCGCACACCGCTTGGCCTGTCGGTACCTTTCCGCTGCCTCCGGAGTCCTTTGTGCCAAAAGAACCCGATAGGATTCCTTCTTCAGCTTGACAGCATCCCTCACCGCCGGTGTCCACCAACGGGTTTTGGGATTACTGCCACGACAGGCACTAACCACTTTGCGGCCACAGCTCCAATCAGCCGCCTCGACAATAGAGGCACGGAACATCGTCTACTCGGACTCAATGTCCAGCACCTCCCTCGTGACATGTTCAAAGTTCTTCTGGAGGTGGGAATTGAAACTCTCTCTGACAGGAGACTCTGCTAGACGTTCCCAGCAGACCCTCACAATGCGTTTGGGCCTGCCAGGTCTGTACAGCATCCTCCCCCACCATCGCAGCCAGCTCACCACCAAGTGGTGATCGGTAGAAAGCTCCGCCCCTCTCTTCACCCGAGTGTCCAAAACATAAGGTAGCAAATACGATGACACAACGACAAAGTCGATCATGGAACTGCGGCCTAGGGTATCCTGGTGCCAAGTGCACATATGGACACCCTTATGTTTGAACATGGTGTTCGTTATGGACAATCTGTGACGAGCACAAAAGTCCAATAACAAAGCACCACTCGGGTTCAGATCCGGGAGGCCATTCTTCCCAATCACGCCTCTCCAGGTTTCACTGTCGTTGCCAACATGAGCGTTGAAGTCCCCCAGTAGGACAAGGGAATCACCCGGGGGAGCACTTTCCAGTACTCCCTCGAGTGTATCCAAAAAGGGTGGGTACTCTGAACTAACGTTTGGTGCTTAAGCACAAACAACAGTCAGGACCCGTCCCCCCACCCGAAGGCGGAGGAAAGCTGCCCTTTCGTCCACTGGGTTGAACTCCAACGTGCAGGCTTTGAGCGGGGGGGCAACAAGAATTGCTACCCCAGCTCATCGCCTCTCACTGCGTGCAACGCCAGTGTGGAAGAGAGTCCAACCCCTCTCGAGAGAACTGGTTCCAGAGCCCTTGCTGTGCGTCGAAGTGAGTCTGACTATATCCAGCCGGAACTTCTCCACCTCGCGCACTAGCTGAGGCTCCTTTTCCCCCAGCGAGGTGACATTTTACGTCCCAAGAGCTAGCTTATGTAGCCGAGGATCGGACCGCCAAGTGCCCTGCCTTCGGCTGCCGCCCAGCTCACAGCGCACCCGACCTCTATGGGCCCTGCTATGTGTGGTGAGCCCATTGGAGGGGGGGACCCACATCGCCTCTTCGGGCTGTGCCCTCCCGGGCCCCATGGGGACAGGCCCGGCCACCAGGCGCTCGCCATTGTGCCCTAACTGCGGGCCTGGCTTTAGAGGGGGGCCCCAGTGACCCGCGTCCGGGCGAGGGAAATCGTAGTCTCGGTACTTGCATGTCCATCGAAGCCTTCGAGTAATCACATGTTTTATTATTATCATTATTGTTTTTTATTTATTTATTTGATATTATTAGGGTTAGGGGTTAGGGTTAGTCTCATTCGGACTGAGCAGCACTACATACAACATCAAATATACATTCATATTATACATGCTGTGTTTTTAAACTACATTTAGCACAATCACTGTTTAAGTGTTTTTAAATCCCTGCAGCTTCCATGACTGTTACACACTTGTGTTTACTGTCCTGATTCTTAAACCTGAACATCTTATCACACACAGTGCAACTATACGGTTTCTCTCCAGTGTGTGTTCTCATGTGTGTGGTCATTTGTTCCTTTCTGGAGAAACTCGTCTTACACACAGAGCAAGTAAAAGGTTTCTCACCTGTGTGTGTTCTCATGTGTAATATCATTTCCCTCTTAGATTTGAATCTTTTAGCACAAGCTGAGCAAACAAAAGGTTTCTCTCCAGTGTGTGTTCTCATGTGTGTGGTCATGTGTGCCTTTCTGGAGAAACTCTTCTTACAAACAGAGCAAGCAAAAGGTTTCTCACCTGTGTGTGTTCTCATGTGTCTGGTCATGTGTTCCTTTTTGGAGAAACTCTTCTTACAAACGGAGCAAGTAAAAGGTTTCTCACCTGTGTGTGTTCTCACATGTAATATAAGTTCCTTCTTAGTGTTGAATCTTTTAGCACAAGCTGAGCAAGCAAAAGGTTTCTCTCCAGTATGTATTCTCATGTGTGTGGTCATGTACTGTTTTGTGGAGAAACTCTTCTTACAAACGGAGCACGTAAAAGGTTTCTCACCTGTGTGTGTTCTCACGTGTAATATAAGTTCCTTATTAGTGTTGAATCTTTTAGCACAAGCTGAGCAAGCAAAAGGTTTCTCTCCAGTATGTGTTCTCATGTGTACTGTAAAATGACTCTTCTGTCTAAATGATTTCCCACATTCAGAGCAGTCAAAGTGTTTGTTGTTAGTGTGATGTCTCGTATCACCTTTAGAGTCATTTTTACTCTCCAAAGGTTTTTGGATGTGGTCACTGTGATCAGAAGAGTGTGACATCATGTGGTCCATGTCTGACAGTGGAGCAAAGATGCTGTCTGGTTCTGACTTGATATCTTCACAATGCTCTCCATCAGCTTCTGTGATGTGTTGACTTACAAGCTCCGCCCCTCTGTTCTCCTCACTTTGACTGTGATGAAGCTGTAAGGACTGAGCTTCATCTTCATCATGAAGCTGCTCCTCTTTAATGTGGGAGGGGGCCTGTAGCTCCTTCTGTCCCACACTGGTGTGCCACTCCTCTTCATGACTCCCCGCTGACACCCGCTGGACGTCTGCAGAACAAATGAGGTGTTACTGTATTGAAGTTTGCAGTATTCAAACTATTGACATGTGAGCTAGGCCAAATAGACAGTGATGGGCAAACTACCTGGACAATGTAGTAAGCTAAGCTACAAGTTACTCTCAATTAAATGGAGCTAAGCTATCCTCAGAGAATTGTAGCACGCTACACTACAAGCTACACTGCAAAAGTAGCTTGCCACATCAAATATATATATATATATATATATATATATATATATATATGTATGTGTGGGGAAAAAAATCACAAGACTATTTCATCTCTACAGGCCTGTTTCATGAGGGGGGGTACCCTCAATCGTCAGGAGATTTTAATGGGAGCATTCGCATACCATGGTTTATATAGGGCACAGAGTGGGTGGGTACAGGCTGGCCTAGGGGCGTGGTGATTGGCTCATGTGTTACCTAGGAGGTGTTTCCGTCTATGGCGGCATGTTGTTACAATTACGCTGCGCTTGTTGAGGGATGACAGGTCTGGACGGTAAATAATAAACAGCTTCTCTTTCAAGCATAGGTTGCATCTTTTATTACCACTATTGTAAGGTGTGCTGGATGCAAGAATTTGCCATGTTATTGAATATTCAACATTATTGTCTTTGAGGTCCCAAATGTGTTTGCTGAGTTCTGTGGTATTTCACAGGTTTTTGTTCCTGAAAGAAGCCTTGTGATTGTTCCATCTGGTTTTGAATTCACCCTCGGTTAATCCTACATATGTGTCGGATGTGTTAATGTCCTTGCGTATTACCTTAGATTGGTAGACAACTGATGTTTGTAAGCACCCCCCGTTGAGGGGGCAATCAGGTTTCTTTCGACAGTTACATGCTTTGTTGGTTTTGGAGTCGCTCTGACTGGGGGTCGACGGCTCATTTGCAATTGTTTTGTTGTGGTTTGAGATGATTTGTCGTATATTGTTCATGCAGCTGTAGCTCAATTTAATGTTGTTCTTGTTGAATACTTTTCTTAGGGTGTTGTCTTTGGGAAAGTGTTTGTCAATCAGATTGAGGAATTTGTGTCCAATGTTCGTTGAGACGTTTTTGCTGTATGGGGGGTTGTACCAGATGATGTCGTTTCGTTTTCTGTTCTTTTTTGGCTGGTTTCCTGGCGTGGGTTCATAGGTGAGGGTGAAGTTGTATTCCCTTTCATCAAGGGCTTTTTTGTACGGGGGGGTTGCTTGGTCAAATTCAGCTTTGCTAGATGACAGCATCGATAGCCTTTTATTGATTCCGGTAGGTATTCTTTTCGTGGTGGTGGGCGGGTGGTTGCTGTCATGGTGCACGTATTGGAGTGTTGTGTTAGGTTTCGTGAATGGTTGGTAGCTGTTATTTCTCAGGTTGAAAGTGACGTCAAGGAAGTTGACGGTTTGCTTGTTGGCGAGGAGCAGCGAGCATATGCGCTTCTTGGTATTCTTGCTGCTCCTTGGCGAAGAGCAGCGAGAATACCAAGAAGCGCATATGCCAAATTTTCAAAGAGAACGGCCTACGGATCACGATTGAAGCCAACAAGCAAACCGTCAACTTCCTTGACGTCACTTTCAACCTGAGAAATAACAGCTACCAACCATTCACGAAACCCAACACAACACTCCAATACGTGCACCATGACAGCAACCACCCACCCACCACCACGAAAAGAATTACCTACCGGAATCAATAAAAGGCTATCGATGCTGTCATCTAGCAAAGCTGAATTTGACCAAGCAACCCCCCCGTACAAAAAAGCCCTTAATGAAAGCGGATACAACTTCACCCTCACCTATGAACCCACGCCAGGAAACCAGCCAAAAAAGAACAGAAAACGAAACGACATCATCTGGTACAACCCCCCATACAGCAAAAACGTCTCAACGAACATTGGACACAAATTCCTCAATCTGATTGACAAACACTTTCCCAAAGACAACAACCTAAGAAAAGTATTCAACAAGAACAACATTACATAGAGCTACAGCTGTATGAACAATATACGACAAATCATCTCAAACCACAACAAAACAATTGCAAATGAGCCGTCGACCCCCAGTCAGAGCGACTCCAAAACCAACAAAGCATGTAACTGTCGAAAGAAACCTGATTGCCCCCTCAACGGGGGGTGCTTACAAACATCAGTTGTCTACCAATCTAAGGTAATACGCAAGGACATTAACACATCCGACACATATGTAGGATTAACCGAGGGTGAATTCAAAACCAGATGGAACAATCACAAGGCTTCTTTCAGGAACAAAAACCTGCGAAATACCACAGAACTCAGCAAACACATTTGGGACCTCAAAGACAATAATGTTGAATATTCAATAACATGGCAAATTCTTGCATCCAGCACACCTTACAATAGTGGTAATAAAAGATGCAACCTATGCTTGAAAGAGAAGCTGTTTATTATTTACCGTCCAGACCTGTCATCCCTCAACAAGCGCAGCGTAATTGTAACAACATGCCGCCATAGACGGAAACACCTCCTAGGTAACACATGAGCCAATCACCACGCCCCTAGGCCAGCCTGTACCCACCCACTCTGTGCCCTATATAAACCATGGTATGCGAATGCTCCCATTAAAATCTCCTGACGATTGAGGGTACCCCCCCTCATGAAACAGGCCTGTAGAGATGAAATAGTCTTGTGATTTTTTTTCCCACACATACATATATTGCGCTCTACTACGGTATCGAGCACTATTTTTTGGATAACCTTATTAAGACTTATTAAGACCTTATTAAATAGGATCATTAAAAATGCTGCTAAGAAAGATTACCCCCAGTACTTTCTACATGGAAATACAAAAAATGACAATATGAACCAAATAGTTGAACGTTTTAAGGATTACTTTGTTAATATCGGAAACAATGTGGAACAAAGATTTCCAAATGCAGATGATGGATCAGTTGAGGACTTGAGTGAGCTCATAGACAGAAATCCCAATTCCATGTTTCTTAAGAACGTGACAAAAGAAGAAATAATCAAAATTGTAAAACATTGTAAATCCAAGACCTCAACCGACTGTCATGGAATAGATATGGTAACCATAAAAAAGGTTATAGAAGACATTTCAGAACCTCTGACATATATCAGCAACGTATCATTTATAACCCGCAAATTCCCTGACAAAATGAAAATTGCAAAAGTCGTACCAATTTATAAGAATGGAGACATACACCAGTTTACTAACTACACACCAGAATTCACAGCAAATATCTCAACAAGAATAGCATTAATCCAAATAACAGAGGAAATGAGCAATGCAATAGCACATTCATGGACTTAACTAAAGCATTTGACACAATTAATCATGATATTTTAATAACAAAACTAGAACGATATGGCATCAGAGGGTTGGTCTTGAACTGGGTAAGAAGCTTTTTAACCAACAGGAAGCAAAATGTGAAGATGGGTGAAAATATGTCAACACAGCTAGATATATGTTGTGGTGTACCCCAGGGATCAATACTGGGACCAAGATTGTTTCATCTTTATATAAACCACATTTGTAAAGTTACAAAGGACTTAAAGTTAGATAATACAAATAATAAATAATAATAAAGCAAAACACGTCCTGGGTCAAAAATGACTTCATATTCTCTACTGCTCACTAGTGTTACATATCTGAGTTATTGTGCAGAAATATGGGAAACAACTACAAATGTGCGCTACACTCACTAACCGTGTTACAAAAAAGATCAATTAGACTGATACATAATGTTGGATATAGACAACATACAAACACTTTATTTATTGAATCAAAAATATTAAAGTTCAATGAATTGGTAAAATTGCAAACAGCTAAATTGATGTACAAAGCAAACTATAACCTGCTACCAAAGAATGTACAACAATTCTTCTCAACTAAAGAGGAGAAATATAATCTTAGAGGAAAATAAAATGTAAAACATTTGTATGCACGTACAACACTTAGAACCTTTAGCATATCAGTATGTGGAATTAAATGATGGAATGGATGAAGCAAAGAAGTGAAACATTGTACTGATATGATCCACTTTAAGAGGTTGTTCACATGAATAGTGCTTACAAAGTCCAAAGAAGAAGAATTATGAGAAATACTTTCAACCTTATTGAAATGAAGATATTCTTCATCTCAGTATGTTAATAATGACTGACTTTATTAATTATATATTACAAAACTGTTGTATTACTCATTCACGGATGTCATTTTACTATAAAAAGGTCAGTAAATGATGTATATATTTGTAAACGCTCTGAAGTGGGAAAAGGGTAGGATTAAATAAGCTCTGCTTCTTCCTACTCCTTTTCGGACATGATGAAAAGTGAAACGATATGAAAGTGTGTGATGTATTATGCTGTAAGTGTGTTCATGTTCCAAATCAACTAAAGAAAGAAAGAAAGAATGTAACTGAGAGTGTACAAATGGTCCCAGTGAGGGTCCATTGCTGTTAACTATCTGTCATTTAGATGGGGACACCTTACAACTACCTCTAGGGCTCCCCGCACTCCACTGTATGCATTCATGTATTTCTTCTTGTATTTCTACCCTTCTTGAGACATGAAGAAGGAAAAGT
This sequence comes from Nerophis lumbriciformis, assembly GCF_033978685.3. NCBI lineage: Eukaryota > Metazoa > Chordata > Actinopteri > Syngnathiformes > Syngnathidae > Nerophis > Nerophis lumbriciformis. The sequence continues at coordinate 5,940,820 of NC_084575.2, read as the reverse complement.
ATCTTCCATATGAGGAGGTGTGCACAAGTGATGACATAAATCATGGTCCCAATAACATTGCCTCTAATAACGAGCCAAATACTAGAGTCCGTGAACATTGCTCCAAAGTCAGGGTTTTTTGTTGATTTAATGTGCATAAACAATGAACATTGACAGGTGCAAAGGTAGCAATATATGATAAAACAAGACGGCAGCTAAAGAAGGACTTCCCTATTCATCCCCCTCTGGTCAACATATGTAACAACAAGTGTGAGTCAGAAATTGAAATGTGCCTCCTTTGGCCAAAATTTATAAAATAAATATGTTTATAGAGACATACTGTAATAACTTGAAGTAAATAAAGAAGATTAAAAAACAATTACAAACAAAACATTTTAAACACAACTAAAAGCTTACCTTTTTTATGTTTGCATAGTATGTATATATTAATGTTGTAAATACACATCTTTATATATCTAGAAAGGGTGGTCCTAAAGAGGTAGGCACTGTCACATCTAATAGAGAGACAAATACTAGAGTCTGTGAACATTGCTCCAAAGTCAAGATTTGTTGTTGATTTAATGTGCATACAAAAGTGAACATTGACAGGTGCAAAGGCAGCAATATATGATAAAACAAGACGGCAGCTAAAGAAGGACTTCCCTATTCATCCCCAAAAAACCTGCCAGGTGAGCAGCTGATTTGACCACTTCTGGTGCTGACGTAAGACAACCTGCGTCCCATATGTTTATTTTAATGAAATACGTTTATTTCCATCATATAATCAACCATCAACCATTCTGTGTGACCAGTTTAACAGTACAGATGATACATATTTAACAATCATACACATTTACACACAAAAAGAAAAGAAAAAGAATGACGGAAAAAGGAATAGGCTGAAGCCAAAGCTTATATTTGGGGGGATTACCCCCAATACTTCTTAGACGGAAACACAAATAATGACAACATAAAGGAAGTAGTTGAAAGCTTCAATAATTACTTATAATAAATATTGGACCAAAATTGGAGGAAAGGATTCCAGACCCAGTTTCAATTGAGGACTATAATGATACCATAGAGCCAAATCCCTACTCCATGTTCCTCAGTAATGTGACACAGGAGGAAATAGTTATAATCCTGTAATCTAAGACTTCAACTGATTGTAATGGAATTGATATGGAAACCATAAAAAAGGTTCTAGAAGAGATCTCAGGACCATTCATGTATATTAGAAACCTATCATTTCAAATACCCAAACTAAATGAAAATAGCTAAAATTGCACCAATTTATAAGACTGGAGACAAACACCAATTTACAAATTATAGACCTGTTTCTTTACTTCCACAGTTTTCTAAAATCATTGAAAAGGTGTCCAATAACAGATTACAGAGTTTCACAAACAAACATAGAATACTAGAAGAGAAGCAATATGGATACACAGCTAATATTTCAACTTTGATGGCTTTCATTGAAATGACAGAAGAAATGAGCAATGCAATAGATAGTAAAATATGTTCAGCAGCAGTGTTGTTGGATCTAACTAAAGCATTTGACACAATTAATCACAATATTTTCATCAAAAAACTAGAAGGATATGGCATCAGAGGGTTGGTCTTAAACTGGATAAGAAGTTATTTAACCAACAGGAAACAATACGTGAAGCTAGGCCAACACACTTCTACAACACTAAATATATCCTGTGGTGTACCTCAGGGATCAATACTAGGACATAAATTATTCAATCTCTATATAAATGACATTTGTAAAGTTACAAAAGATTTAAAGTTAGTATTATTTGCAGATGATACAACAGTGTTTTGTTCAGGAGAGAACACACAGAAGATAATACAAATAATAACAGAAGAAATGAACACATTAAAAAGATGCTTTGACAATCTTTGAATCTCAGTAAAAGTAAAATAATGCTATTTGGTAACAGTAGAAGAGAAAGTCAAACACAAACACAAATAGACGGAATATAAATTCAAAGAGTAAATGAAACCACATGTCTAGGTATAATAATTGATGAATAATCACTTCATATTCTCTACTGCTCACTAGTGTTACATATCTGACTTATTGTGTAGAAATATGGGAAATAACTACAAAAGTACACTTCATTCATTAACTGTGTTACAAAAAAGATCAGTTATAATAATACATCATGTTGGATATAGAGCTTGTATGCATGCATGTGTGATGTATCATGTTGTATGCATGCATGTGTGATGTATCATGTTGTATGCATGCATGTGTGATGTATCATGTTGTATGCTTGCATGTGTGATGTATCATGTTGTATGCATGCATGTGTGATGTATCGTGTTGTATGCATACATGTGTGATGTATCATGTTGTATGCATGCATGTGTGATGTATCATGTTGTATGCTTGCATGTTCCAAATAAACCCAACTCAACTAACACTTGGTGGACATTCAAGCCACAAAATGCAAATGGAGTATTGTTGGTGTATTTTGGATGGTTATAGAGGACCTCCCATTGGCTCCATTGCAAGTGGACTTTTATTTACATTTATGAGTTAGAATTAGGGCTGTGTGATGTATGGAATATACTGGATATATCGTGGGTTTGTCTCTGTGCGATATAGAAAATGACTATATGGTGATATTGGAGTATACGTTCTCACACAGTTGCTTTTAGCTGCAGGCATTACACTACAGGCTCTTCTCACTCTTTCTTGTCTCTCCTTCTTACAGAGACATAAAACAAGCGTACCTTCTTACATACGTCACATACTGTCACGTGTGCAACGTCATACGCTCTCACGGAGCAGACAGGTGCGGCATGGTAACGTTAGCTGTGGTGCTAGTGGTAATACGAGACACAGAAGGTGCCAATCTGGTAACAAATGAAGGAATAATTCATTCCCAAGACAAACAGCAGGGGGTCCATCGTCTGGCGGTGGTTTGGCTTCAAGCGGGTAGACGGTGAACAAGTATGCGGCAAAAGCGTTGCTACAAAAAGTAGCAGCACTGCTAATGTAGCATCATTTGAAAAGTCACCCGCTAGAGAATGAAGAGTGCTTGAAACTCCGCATGTCAACATCTCCGTTTGGTGCCACACCCACAAAATGCCCAAGCAACCATTTCCACATCAACACCGTATGAAACAAATAGTCAACAACAGAAGGAGATAACGTCCGCAGGAACCTACCACATAGTGAAGGACATACACTATTTGATTTCCTATTATGCAGCTCATTTTTATTTGACACATATTGAAATATCTTGTGTGACATCATGCACCAACGTGCACTTTATTTGTTTTAAACTACTGTAGTGGCATTCGGTACAAAAAGTGCACTTTAATTTAGTGTTGTTTTAATATGTGATATGTGACTATGTGACTTGTAAAAAGAGCTCAGCAGCGCATGCACTTTTTGCGTCGGACGAAAAGAGCACCCCCCCCCCCCATTCTCAGCACATTCTACAGAGGCACTATAGAGAGCCTGCTGACCAACAGCATCTCTGTCTGGACTGGAGCCTGCAATGCCACAGACTTGAAGTCTCTCCAGAGAGTGGTGAGGACCCTACCCAGGAGATCGCAAAAATCCGCTGCCTGACCAGGGCTCAGAAAATCTGCAAAGACTCCTCCCACCCCCACCAAGGACTGTTTTCACTGCTGGACTCTAGAAAGAGGGTCCGCAGCCTCCGAAGCAGAACCTCCAGGTTCTGTAACAGCTTCTTCCATCAGGCCGTAAGACTCTTGAACGCATCGTAATTAAATTATCCCCTCAACATAAGTCCACTCCCCGTGGACGGATGTGAAAAAGTGCAATATGTTTATCTATACAGTAATCTATTTATTTATTTATATATGCACCGTATTGCTTTTTTATCCTGCACTACCATGAGCTTATGTAGCGAAATTTCGTTCTTATCTGTGCTGTAAAGTTCACATTTGAATGACAATAAAAAGGAAGTCTAAGTCTACGTCTAAATATGTCATCTTAGTGTCACCATGCACAAAAGTGCACTAATAGCTTGTTTTAAAATGTCTCTGACAATCCTGCATTTTCTGTTTTGAAATGACATGAATGTTTGTGCCACTGCTTAATAACTCTTTAATAAATACACTTTTGCTAAATTGACTTAGTTGTGATTTCCCTCTCTGCATGAAAGTTTAAAAGTAGCATATATTAATGCAGTATGAAGAACAATGTTTTAATGTAGACACATAGAATCATCATACTGCTGTCATTATATGCATCAAGTGTTCATTCAAGGCTAAGGCAAAATATCCACATATATATGGTGTATGGTGACATGGACTAAACATATCCACATATATATGGTGTATGGTGACATGGACTAAACATATCCACATATATATGGTGTATCGTGACATGGAATAAACATATCCACATATATATGGTGTATGGTGACATGGACTAAACATATCCACATATATATGGTGTATCGTGACATGGAATAAACATATCCACATATATATGGTGTATGGTGACATGGACTAAACATATCCACATATATATGGTGTATCGTGACATGGACTAAACATATCCACATATATATGGTGTATCGTGACATGGAATAAACATATCCACATATATATGGTGTATCGTGACATGGCCTAAACACATCCACATATATATGGTGTATCGTGACATGGCCTAAACATATCCAAATATATATGGTGTATCGTGACATGGACTAAACATATCCACATATATATGGTGTATCGTGACATGGCCTAAACATATCGTGACATGGCCTAAACATATCCACATATATATGGTGTATCGTGACATGGACTAAACAAATCCACATATAGAAACCCCGTTTCCATATGAGTTGGGAAATTGTGTTAGATGTAAATATAAACGGAATACAATGATTTGCAAATCCTTTTCAACCCATATTCAATCGAATGCACTACAAAGACAACATATTTGATGTTCAAACTAATAAACTTTATTTTTATTTTTTGCAAACAATAATTAACTTAGAATTTCATGGCTGCAACACGTACCAAATTAGTTGGGAAAGGGCATGTTCACCACTGTGTTACATCACCTTTTCTTTTAACAACACTCAAACGATTGGGAACTGAGGAAACTAATTTTTGAAGCTTTGAAAGTGGAATTATTTCCCATTCTTGTTTTATGTAGAGCTTCAGTCGTTCAACAGTCCGGGGTCTCCGCTGTCGTATTTTACGCTTCATAATGCGCCACACATTTTGGGAGACAGGTCTGGACTGCAGGCGGGCCAGGAAATTACCCGCACTCTTTTTTTTTTACGAAGCCACGCTGTTGTAACACGTGCTGAATGTGGCTTGGCATTGTCTTGCTGAAATAAGCAGGGGCGTCCATGAAAAAGACGGCGCTTAAATGGCAGCATATGTTGTTCCAAAACCTGTATGTACCTTTCAGCATTAATGGTGCCTTCACATATGTGTAAGTTACCCATGTCTTGGGCACTAATACACCCCCATACCATCACAGATGCTGGCTTTTGAACTTTGCGTCGATAACAGTCTGAATGGTTCGCTTCCCCTTTGGTCCGGATGACACGATGTCGAATATTTCAGAAAACAATTTGAAATGTGGACTCGTCAGACCACAGAACACTTTTCCACTTTGCATCAATCCATCTTAGATGATCTCGGGCCCAGAGAAGTCGGCGGCGTTTCTGGATGTTGTTGATAAATGGCTTTCGCTTTGCAGAGTAGAGCTGTCACATGGGGGTCGCAGCTTGCTGCGGGGTTGTTCTTCCAACGCAAGAACGGCTCCGGACGACAGCGTAAAGGTAGTAAGTGATTTATTTCTCAACAAAAAACAGAAAACAAGCAAAAGAAAAGCGTGCCGAACGCACGGGAAGCTAAGGCTAAACTTAGCACAGGCAAAAGACAGGGAACTCAAAAACTTACGTGACAATTTGCATGGAGCAAACACAACGAAGGCAGAATGAGTGACAAACAAAGGTAGGCTTAAATAGAGTCTCTGATGAGCAACAGTTGCGCGTGCAAGGCAGGTGAAAATCAAGTAACCATGGTGACGAAACAAACTCACAGGTGCACGAGTAACAACAAAAGGAGTCCAAAACTAACCAAACATAACCAAACAAAACATGATCCGGACCACGGATCATGACAGAACCCCTTCCTCAAGGACAGATCCTAGATGTCCATATAGAAAACACACAAAAAAAACCAAGCAGGGTCAAAAGTCACGGGAGGGCGGAGGGAGGACTTGGTGGTGGGTCGCCAGGCCAAGTGTCCCCGAATCCATCGAGGCAAAGTCAAGTGGCGGCGGCGAGTGGAGAGGCTGCAGCAGGAGAGGCGGGCGCCCAGGGAATGGCCACATCCGTGGCCGACTGGGAGGTGGGCGCACTTGGCGATGCGGACGACCAGGGAGCGGCCACATCCGTGGTCGACAGGGAGGTGGGCGCGTTGGCGCCTTCATGGCAGGCTTGGACGCAGCAGCAGACGAGTCAGGCGTGTACGCAGCAGCAGACGAGTTAGGCGTGGACGCAGCAGCAGACGAGTCAGGTGTGGACGCAGGTGCAGGCGGCGAAGCTTGGCGTGGCGAAGCTTGGCGTGGTGCGGGCACGGGCGGCGAAGCTTGGCGTGGTGCGGGCACGGGCGGCGAAGCTAGCCGGAGTGCAGGAACTGGAGCAGGTGCTAGCCGGGGTGCAGGAACTGGAGCAGGTGCTAGCCGGGGTGCAGGAACTGGAGCAGGTGCTAGCCGGGGTGCAGGAACTGGAGCAGGTGCTAGCCGAGGAGCAGGAACAGGTGCTAGCCGAGGAGCAGGAACAGGTGCTAGCCGAGGAGCAGGAACAGGTGTCAGCCGAGGTGCAGGAACAGGTGTCAGCCGAGGTGCAGGAACTGGAGCAGGTGCTAGCCGAGGAGCAGGAACTGGAGGAGGTGCTAGCCGAGGAGCAGGAACTGGAGCAGGTGCTAGCCGAGGAGCAGGAATTGGAGCAGGTGCTAGCCGAGGAGCAGGAACTGGAGCAGGTGCTAGCCGAGGAGCAGGAACTGGAGCAGGTGCTAGCCGAGGAACAGGAACTGGAGCAGGTGCTAGCCGAGGAACAGGAACTGGAGCAGGTGCTAGCCGAGGAACAGGAACTGGAGCAGGTGCTAGCCGAGGAACAGGAACTGGAGCTGGTGGCGTTTGCAGGCCCACCGGAGATGATGGTGGCGTCTGCAAGCCCACCAGAGATGATAGTGGCGTCTGCAAGCCCACTGGAGATGATGGTTGCGTCTGCAAGCCCACCGGAGATGAAGTTAGCCATGAGCATGGCGGAGGCGGTCTAGCTGGGGGTTGCGGCTTGACATGCCGACGGATTGGTGGTGGAGGACGAACTGGAGGTTGCGGCTTGGCAGGTCGAAAAACTGGTGGTGGCGGCCGGGATGGAGGTTGCTGCCTGGCTGGGCGCAGCTGAGCAGCCCCACCAGCACAGCTCCCGGCCCCAGCCCCCCCCCCCCCCCTCAAGGGGCGGATACCAGACGCGCTCCTTGCGGTCTGGAACAGTCTTTAAAGGGGAGTGGCGGGAGGTTAGGAGGGGGGCAGAATTCTCCCCTTTAAATTGTCCAAAATGTTCATCTCTCCTTCCAACAGGAGAGTGACGAGGAGACAGGGAAGACAAAGTCTGTGACGTGGGCGGGGCTATGGTCCATAGGGGCGGAGTCAGAGTCACTGGGGACGGAGGTGACTGAGGTTGACTAACTCTAGCTTTCAACAAAATGTCCTGATAATACTTTATTTTTGAAATAAAGTCTGTAGGAGGTGGCTGACAACGGCTGACAGAAGGCAAAAAAAAATTCCTGATCAGTGACTTCCTCTGAAGACGCCGGCGGAATGATGTCATCGCCAAGCGCCGGTTCAATGACGTCATCAGAGTAAGAGTGCATTCTTTCGACCGCCCATGTAGTGAACTGTTTGGCAAAGTGATGAATTGGATTACCAAAGTTCGGCGGCGAGGAATACTGGTTTGATTGAGGAATGTTGCTGTCCGGAGGAGGAGTTTGGGGGAGCGACGCATTTTGGCGGCGGAACGAAGTCTTTTTGGCTGGCTTCCGTCCTCGCCGGCGCGTCTCCATCTCCTCGTCGTGGCTGGTCTGCGAAAGAACGTAAGCTGCCTTCGTTCTGTCACATGGGGGTCGCAGCTTGCTGCGGGGTTGTTCTTCCAACGCAAGAACGGCTCCGGGCGACAGCGTAAAGGTAGGAAGTGATTTATTTCTCAACAAAAAACAGAAAACAAGCAAAAGAAAAGTGTGCCGAACGCACGGGAAGCTAAGGCTAAACTTAGCACAGGCAAAAGACAGGGAACTCAAAAATTTACGTGACAATTTGCATGGAGCAAACACAACGAAGGCAGAATGAGTGACAAACAAAGGTAGGCTTAAATAGAGTCTCTGATGAGCAACAGGTGCACGTGCAAGGCAGGTGAAAATCAAGTAACCATGGTGACGAAACAAACTCGCAGGTGCACGAGTAACAGCAAAAGGAGTCCAAAACTAACCAAACATAACCAAACAAAACATGATCCGGACCACGGATCATGACAAGAGCTTTAACTTGCACTTACAGATGTAGCGACCAACTGTATTTAGTGACAGTGGTTTTCTGAAGTGTTCCTGAGCCTATGTGGTGATATCCTTTAGAGATTGATGTCGCTTGTTGATCCAGTGCCGTCTGAGGGATCGAAGGTCACGGTCATTCAATGTTGGTTTCCGGCCATGTCGCTTACGTGGAGTGATTTCTCCAGATTCTCTGAACCTTTTGATGATATTATGGAGTGTAGATGTTGAAATCCCTAAATTTCTTGCAATTGCACTTTGAGAAACGTTGTTATTAAACTGTTTGACTATTTGCTCACGCAGTTGTGGACAAAAGGGTGTACCTCGCCCCATCCTTTCTTGTGAAAGACTGAGCATTTTTTGGGAAGCTGTTTTTATACCCAATCATGGCACCCACCTGTTCCCAATTAGCCTGCAAACCTGTGGGATATTCCAAATAAGTGTTTGATGAGCATTCCTCAACTTTATCAGTATTTATTGCCACCTTTCCCAACTTCTTTGTCACGTGTTGCTGGCATCAAATTCTAAAGTTAATGATTATTTGCAAAAAAAAAAAAAAGGTTTATCAGTTTGAACATCAAATATGTTGTCTTTGTAGCATATTCAACTGAATATGGGTTGAAAATCATTTGCAAATCATTGTATTCCGTTTATATTTACATCTAACAAAATTTCCCAACTCATATGGAAACAGGGTTTGTATATGGTGTATCGTGACATGGCCTAAACATATCCACATATATATGGTGTATCGTGACATGGCCTAAACATATCCACATATATATGGTGTATCGTGACATGGCCTAAACATATCCACATATAAAGGTGTATTGTGACATGGACTAAACATATCCACATATATATATGGTGTATCCTGACATGGCCTAAACATATCCACATATATATGGTGTATCGTGACATAGCCTAAACATATCCACATATATATGGTGTATCGTGCCATGGCCTAAACATATCCACATATATATGGTGTATCGTGACATGGCCTAAACATATCCACATATATATGGTGTATCGTGACATGGCCTAAACATATCCACATATATATGGTGTATCGTGACATGGCCTAAACATATCCACATATTAATAAAAAGCCATATCGCCCAGCCCTAGTTAGAATGTGATTTTTTTATTTTTTTTAATATATCCACCGTTGTGTCTTTTATAATGATTGTGAACGATAGAAAAAATTCCCCAAAAAAGTGCACTTCCCCTCTAAATTCCAAGGATTAGATTTAAGACTTGAAGTGTATGAGCATGAAGTGATGAAGCCTACTTGGATGAATCTTCTAAGACAAAGTGAACAGTCCAGTTGTGATGGATTGAATGCACTGAGAATAAAATAATATGTGCTTACTTGGACTGTGATGAAGCTGTGAGGACTCAGGTGCTTTGTCTTCATGCTCTTCAGTCTTCACAGAGACAACAGTCAGTGGAAACTTGCTGACATAATCCTCCTCCTGCCCTACAACACACTCTCCCTCCTCTTCCTCTTTCATGAGTGGATCCTCCTCTTCCTCTTTCATGTGGGTGGGCTGTGGATCCTCCTCTTCCTCTTTCATGTGAGGGGGCTGCTGGATGTCTGTTGGGTAAATGTAAATAAGATAAAGAGAGAAGAGAAATAGTTTAGGACTGACACTGTTAACACAATGACATTATTTGTGTTCTTCCGTGTGTTGGGTTAAAAGTGTGTAGCAAAATAACTAATAAAAACAAGGGAAATACCTCCTTTTTTCCTAAAATCAATTCAAAAGTGGCACAGTGAGTACCAAAACAGACTTGGAAATAGGATAAGGGGCAATTTGAAAAGTTTTTATAACTACGAGGCAGCACTGATTGAGGCATTTTGAACTTCACTGGTGTAAATAGTGTAAATATTTTATTCTGTATACGGTCCATTACACCTACTCTTTATCTCTAAACTTAACCATAATCTTTTAATGACAAAGTCATTACCATAACTTCAATATCATGAAAATAAAAAAATAATAATTCCAAAATCACTTAAAAAAAACATTCATGGTAAGTATTTTGTCATCATGCAGAATACTTTTTTGTGGTCATTTTGTTGGCTGGACCAAAAGAAACTTTTACCAAAAACATGTTTTACTTTTGAGAGATTGATTGAGACTTGTATTAGTAGATTGCACAGTACAGTACATATTCCGTACAATTGACCACTAAATGGTAACACCCGTATAAGTTTTTCAACTTGTTTAAGTCGGGGTCCACTTAAATCAATTCATGGTAGTATGTGGTGTTTTATGGAGTATCTCCATCAAAAATTCCTCTTTAGGAATTGGAGACTATCTACAACACGCTGAAGGAAAGTCAGTCACCTTTATGTTCTTTATGTTCTTTTAATAAATCAAGTGTTGACTACTTTGGATATTGAAAATAAATGTTTACTTTCACTTATTGTTACATGTAAATCAGAATCAGGAAGTGAAATGATAACTAATTAGATGCGATTACAGTGTAAAATGTATTTGGTGAGTGTGTGAGTTTTGTGTAAACATGTTGATACAGGTTTACATCTTCTTGGGGACTGGAACACAGATATGTCCTGAAAGAATGCACCCATTTTTAAAACCTTCACTAAGCTGTGCCACCAACATTGTCTCACTTAGCTCATTAAGCAAACTACCAGGGTGAGTGAGTCCTTTTAAACCTTCATAGTCCTCGTTGTTACTTCTGACCAGTCTAAGATCAGCACAAGTGGAACTACTGTATGCAGCTTAAGTGATCATTCAATGATTTTCTGTACCCATATAGAACATAGAACTGAGGCTGACGACCACAAAACAAGCGAAGCAACAATCCTCAAGACCTAGACTAGCAAGGCTTTCAATGACAAACTGGCAAATTAAGACTCACCTGGTACTTGCAAGTACACAGGTTTTTGGGTCAATTCCTAACCTCAGAAAAGTAGATAACTTCACAGTCAAAGTGGGTGACAATATTATAACAAACAACAATGAGATTACCTATCTTGGCTGCATCGTAGAGACTAATCTCTCCAGTGAAAAAATGACTACCAAGGTAGTCAAAGAATCAACCGACAAATTATGTTCTTACTAGTGTTGTCCCAATACCAATATTTTGGTACCGGGACCTGTACCAAAATGTATTTCAATACTTTTCCGAACTTTTTGATACTTTTCTAAATAGAAAGGACCACAAAAAAGTGCCTTATTGGCTTTATTTTAACAAAAAATCTTAGGGTACATTAAACATATGTTTATTATTGCAATTTAGTCCTTAAATAAAATAGTGAACGGACTAGACAACTTGTCTTTTATTAGGAAGTTAACAAACAAAAGCTCCCAGTTTAGTCTGCTGACATATGCAGTAACATATTGTGTCATTTATATTATATTATTTTGTCAATATTATTAAATGGTAAATGGGTTGTACTTAAACCCCCACTGGGGTGAGTTTTTCCTTGCCCTTATGTGGGCTTTGTACCGAGGATGTCGTTGTGGCTTGTGCAGCCCTTTGAGACACTTGTGATTTAGGGCTATATAAATAAACATTGATTGATTGATTGATTGATTGTACTTTTATAGCGCTGTTCTACCTTTTTAAGGAACTCAAAGCGCTTTGACACTATTTCCACATTCACCCATTCACACACACATTCACACACTGATGGCGGGAGCTGCCATGCACGGTGCTAACCAGGACCCATCAGGAGCAAGGGTGAAGTGTCTTGCTCAAGGACACAATGGACGTGACTAGAATGGTAGAAGGTGGGGATTGAACCAGTAAACCTCAGAATGCTGGCACGGCCACTCTCACAACTTCGCCACGCCGTCCCCTGTTATTAAGGACAAGTGGTCGAAAATTGATTATTAATCTACTTGTTCATTTACTGTTAATATCTGCTTATTTTCTGTTTCAACATGTTCTATCTACACTTCTGTTAAAATGTAATAATCACTTATTCTTCTGTTGTTTGATACTTAACATTAGTTTTGGATGATACCACAAATTTGGGTATCAATCTGATACCAAGTAGCTACAGGATCATACATTGGTCATATTCAAAGTCCTCATGTGTCCAGGGACATATTTACTGACTTTATAAACATAATATTTTTTTTTTTAAACGAAAGAAGATGGTGTAATGCCAAAAAATATAGATGTAATCATAGAAGTAGTACTTTTTAGAGGCGGTATAGTACCGAATATGATTAATTAGTATTGTGATACTATACGAATGCTGGTATACCGTACAACCCTAGTTCTTACATAGTAGGATCACCCCGCTGGTGGGTAGAAATACACTTAAGACTCTAACACAAGCACTCATTTAACCCCACTTTGACTACAGAGTTCATGTTTGGTACCGTGACGCCTTAAAAGCCCTGAAAAACAAACTCCAGACAGCCCAAAACAAAATGATTGGGCTTCTACTCAACCGTCCATCTCGGGCTCACCTTTTCGCCAACCATTTCCTTAAAGTGGGGAGGCTCTTGGTAGGTGACAGAGTACATCTTCTTGCAGTTGGTCTGGTTTACAAGATACACCATACCACTAAAATACCATGTGCCTGTCTAGATACTTCAAAATATATTGACCATTATAACACCAGAGGTAGTTGTACAAGTCACATTCAACCCAGATCTCACTCCAAAAAATGTTCTAATTAGTTTGCCTGCTATACCACCAACATGTGGATCTTCCTATCAATAGCCACAAAGGAGTGTAAATCCCTTACTTCCTTCAAAGCAGTTTTGACAAGACATTACAGGTTGTGGCTACTCGTAACTGGGAATATACAAAGCCTTTTGCTGCAATTTTCTTGCAGTATTGTTGTCTTTTTGCTACTTTCTGCATACTTTGTGTTCTATATGTGTGAGTGAACAAATATTTCAACTGAAACCATCTCAGGCTTTCTTGTAGCAGTGAATGTGTACCGTGATGAAAATGTAGCCTTTCCTATGCAAACTTCTCATAACTCCTTCAATCAATCAATCACACATTGTTACAAACTGAGAGGAACATCAACCTCAAACTGTCTCGTTTTCATGAAGAATCTAAATGAAAGCATTGCATCATCCCCACAAGACAAACATCTATTGAAGAAAAGTGTTAATAATATTATATATAATGTTAGTAAAGATTTGAGAGTAAGAAGTAAACAATTCTGTTGTGTGTAACACAACTTGATGTTTCTTGAAAACAGCGTCCAGTAGTTGATTGTTCTCTTTCGTTCTAGAAAGTTCCGTCTGGTAATCTGCTATCGTTCTTTCGCACATTTTCACACAATCACAACACTTTACACTCACATGTTCACACAATCACAACACTTTACACATACATTTGATCTCTACTTAGCGATGTGTTGATAATGTCCGCGTCTCTTTGTTAGCAGCTAACAAGCTAAGCTAGCTAAACTGGCTCGCACGATAAGGTTCTCGCTCACCGTTTTTTTCCTGAATTAAAGACTCAAAGATGTATTTTATACGACATACATTTTTACAAACTGGAGAACAAATAAGACTGACTTATTAGCGTCCTTCTTGCTTCTTTCTGCGTCAATGTGCTTTCACGACAGTTGGCACGCTTGACGTTACAAGACGGTTCTGCTCTCGTCTATGACTGCTCTGCTCTCGCGAGATGTGTCATGCGCAGAAGACTCAAAGCTTTGTAGTAAATCAGGAGCGTGATCACTTTTTCATTTTCTACATTTATTTTGCATTATTGACTTTGTTAAAACTGTTGTTTGTAATAAAATGATTAACTGTGTTGTAATTGTTACATTACCGTATTTTCCGCACCATAAGGCGCCCTGGGTTAAAAGCCGCGCCTTCAATGAACGGCATATTTCAAAACTTTGTCCACCTATAAGCCGCCCCGTGTTGTAAGCCGCATCTAACTGCGCTAAAGGAATGTCAAAAAAACAGTCAGATAGGTCAGTCAAACTTTAATAATATATTAAAAACCAGCGTTCTAACAACTCTGTTCACTCCCAAAATGTACGCAAATGTGTAATCACAAACATACGTATATCAACATGGACAGAGCTGCGTGAAAAAAGCCACCCGGCCTCTTCGGGTAAACTTAAACTTACCTTAACCACTCGCTCATCTTTTCTTCATCCATCCCTTCGAGTTAGCTTTTATGATGACGCCGGCTGGAAAGGTCTCTTTTGGCCAGGTCTTCCTTTTGAATATCACCATGGGTGGAAGTTTCTGGCCATTAGCATGGCAAGCTAGAACCACAGTGAAGGATGACTTCTCATTCCCTGTGGTGCGAATATTCACCGTACGTGCTCCCGTTGTATCCAGTGCAGTTCACAGGAATATCAGTTGCTGTGGAATAGTACCGGTAATCCGTGTGCGGATGGAGAGATTGCGTCTTTTCATGAACCGGATCCCTGACGCTTAGTAGGAGCCATTTTGTGGTCTTTACAGATGTAAACACACAAAGGAAATGAAACGTACGGTGATATCCGCACGCTTTTTCTCCTTCTACGCGGGCGGGTGGTTGCTTACAGTAGAAGAAGAAGCGCTTCCTGTTCTATGGGGGCGGGTGCTTACCTTGGCGGTTGCTTGCGTAGAAGAAGAAGCGCTTCCTGTTCTACCGGGAAAAAAGATGGCGGCTGTTTACCGAAGTTGCGAGATCGAAACTTTATGAAAATGAATCGTAATATTAATCCATATATAAAGCGCACTGTCAGCTTTTGAGTAAATTTGTGGTTTTTAAGTGCGGCTAATAGTGCGGAAAATACGGTAACTAAAATGATGTATATACTGTTGTACTATTCACCAATAAGTTGATACAATTTGGTCCTGTGTTTTATTCTGGTGATAATGAAAAATGAGGTACCGGTAATAGGCAATGTGAAAGTGAAACTAAGCTACCGTATTTTCCGCACTATAAGGCGCACCTAAAAGCCACAAATTTTCTCAAAAGCTGACAGTGCGCCTTATAACCCGGTGCGCTTTATATATGGATTAATATTAAGATTCATTTTCATAAAGTTTCGGTCTCGTAACTACGGTAAACAGCCGCCATCTTTTTTCCCGGTAGAACAGGAAGCGCTTCTTCTTCTACGCAAGCAACCGCCAAGGTAAGCACCCGCCCCCATAGAACAGGAAGCGCTTCTTCTTCTACTGTAAGCAACCACCCGCCCGCGTAGAAGAAGAAAAAGCGCGCGGATATTACCGTACGTTTCATTTCCTTTGTGTGTTTACATCTGTAAAGACCACAAAATGGCTCCTACTAAACGACAGGGATCCGGTTCATGAAAAGACGCAATCTCTCCATCCGCACACGGATTACTATTTCACAGCAACTGATATTCCTGTGAACCGCACTGTGGATACAACGGGAGCACGTACGGTGAATATTCGCACCACAGGGAATGAGAAGTCACCCTTCACTGTGGTTCTAGCTTGCCATGCTAATGGCCAGAAACTTCCACCCATGGTGATATTCAAAAGGAAGACCTTGCCAAAAGAGACCTTTCCAGCCGGCGTCATCATAAAAGCTAACTCGAAGGGATGGATGAAGAAAAGATGAGCGAGTGGTTAAGGTAAGTTTAAGTTTACGCGAAGAGGCCGGGTGGCTTTTTTCACGCAGCTTCGTCCATGTTGATATACGACTCCATGCGCGCCCACATCACGCTGGTTTTAATATATTATTAAAGTTCGACTGACCTATCTGACTGTTTTTTTGACATTCCTTTAGCGCAGTTAGATGCGGCTTACAACACGGGGCGGCTTATAGGTGGACAAAGTTTTGAAATATGCCGTTCATTGAAGGCGCGGCTTATAACCCAGGGCGCCTTATGGTGCGGAAAATACGGTACTGCCTCTCGCCTGCACATCAATTTATCGTGCGGTAGCCAAAAGTCACCAATAGATGGCAGTACAGTATTGTAAAGTCCAACATATAGCACAGTGGTTCTTAACCTTGTTGGAGATACTGAACCGCACCAGTTTCATATGCGCATTCACAGAACCCTTCTTCAGTGAAAAATAAATATATTTTTTTCTCAAATTCAAGACAAAGTTACCATATTTTTCGGACTATAAGTCGCAGTTTTTTTCATAGTTTGGCCGGGCTCCAGTGCGACTTATATATGTTTTTTTTACTTTTTTATTATGCATTTTCGGCAGGTGCGACTTATACTCCGAAAAATACGGTATGTGTTTTTTTTACTGGTGCTCAAAATGAACCGTGCATGAACATCATCTTGTTCAAAGAACAAAACCAACACAGTGCATGAACTCACAACAAATTACACACCTGCGAATCAGATGGAAAATTAGAGGGAACATTGTTTGGGATGTATCCATAATAAGCTTTTATTTACACGATGAGTCGGGTGTGTCTTGACCTCCGCGGCAGAGGCTCCGCCGAACCCCCGAGGCCGACTTACCGAACCCCTAGGGTTCGATCGAACCCAGGTTAAGAACCACTGATATAGTACCATTGAAATGTTGCTGGTCATATTAATAAAACGCTAAATCCTTTATTTTTGACAAAATACCTCTAGTAGTGATACCAATGTGCTCTGGCAAAATAATCGTATTTCCTTTGTTTGGCTTGAAAGAAGCTATGAAAATAAGCATGACAAAAAAAGAGTAGTTCTCAGGAAGAAAAAAAGGTTGTAGATGATGTGAAAGGACCAAATCCTCTGTTTAAGAATAATACAAATAATAATAATCAATGTTATTTATAAGGTGCCTTTCCAGAGACGATACAAACATTACAACATTGAACAATATAAAACAGAAAATGTCAGTTTAGACAAGAAACTAGAAATAGCTGAAATGAAAGTGAATAAGCATTCTGGAATAAGTGTGTTCTTGATTTGAAAAGGCTAAATGAGTATATTGCGGAAGTCTTGCTGTTCCAAAAATATGGAGGGTCTAATTGGACAAAATTAAATAATTGATTGATTGAAAAAAATACATCTTTAAATAATTACTTAAAAATTTGATAATTCATTACAAATGGAATTAAATACATAAATGTATTTTATCTTTCAAACTCAGTCATTAAAGTCAGTGGGCGGGTCCTAACATCTGATTGGTTCCACCGACCAGAAAGAATAGCGGTTGATATATTCTTCCGAAAGTGAGGAAATTGTTACATCTTTGTAACTGTTTTGGACTTAAGTGTGCTTGTTATCTGTATGTGGTATATAAGTTCCTGTTCTGTGCCCATATTTGGTATTTTTCACTTCCTCGTGCTGTTCACAGACTTCCACACCAGCTGCCTGATATGCAAACGGGACACACCTGTACCATGTTGCCAATCAGTCTCTTATTTCAGTCCAGATTTTCAACCTGACAGCTTCGGATCTTTGCTTCGCGTACGCGTCTTCTTTCCGGCACAAAATTAGTTCCGTCTCTTGCGCATTTACTTCTGCACTCGCCTTCTTTTGTTTTCCCCCACTCCTTTTGTGGTTGAGTTTTCTGTTCTTTTCTTCCCTTCATGTGAGTGCACCTTTTGTTTGTATTAAATAATATTATTTTACTCAGCGTCTGCCTCCCGTCTCTGCATCCTTGGGGTCTCGTCACTAAGCTGCATTCCAGCTCCAGACAGAAATAACTGTATTAAATTCCTCTACTTTATTTGCTACATGCTGTGAGTCAGCATAGGTCTTACTTGCACATGTTCCACATCTACCAGCAACTCCCCAAAAAGTATTAAAAAGTATGTCCTTCTAAGACGTCATGTTTTCAAATACTTTTAAAGTTCCAAAGATATGAAGATATGACGGGGTGAGGTTGTGGACATTCAAGAAATACACGACGCACTTAACCGTGTAACAAATGATCCAAGGAGGGGAACCTTAAACGATGGGTTAGTGTGGCTGACACTGGGCTTAAGCTGAATAATTGTTTGTTTAAGGAGTTATCCGGCTTAATATAGACAGGGCATGACTTTGCCTGTGACCTTTGCTAAATTAATTTTGTCAAATCTTTTAAGGAAGTCCTGGCCTCTGACTGTTCAATGGCAGAACATACATATATATATATATATATATATATATATATATATATATGTATATATATGTATATATATATATATATGAATATATATATGAATATATATATATACCGTATTTTCCGCACTATAAGGCGCATCTAAAAACCACAATTTTTCTCAAAAGCTGACAGTGCGCCTAATAACCCGGTGCGCTTTATTACGATTCATTTTCATAAAGTTTCGGTCTCGCAACTTCGGTAAACAGCCGCCATCTTTTTTCCCGGTAGAACAGGAAGCGCTTCTTCTTCTACGCAAGCAACCGCCAAGGAAAGCACCCGCCCCCATAGAACAGGAAGCGCTTCACCCGCCCCCGGAAGAAGAAGAAAAAACGCGCGGATATCACCGTACGTTTCATTTCCTGTTTACATCTGTAAAGACCACAAAATGGCTCCTACAAAGGACAAGGATCCGGTTCATAAAAAGACGCAATCTCTCCATCCGCACACGGATTACTACCGTATTTCACAGCTGATATTCCTGTGAACTGCACTGTGGAACGGGAGCACGTACGGTGAATATTCGCACCACAGAGAATGAGAAGTCATCCTTCACTGTGGTTCTAGCTTGCCATGCTAACTTCCACCCAGGGTGATATTCAAAAGGAAGACCTTGCCAAAAGAGACCTTTCCAGCCGGCGTCATCATAAAAGCTAACTCGAAGGGATGGATGGATGAAGAAAAGATGAGCGAGTGGTTAAGGGAAGTTTACGCGAAGAGGCCGGGTGGCTTTTTTCACACAGCTCCGAAGGCGAACACACCTTCACTAAGACGGGCAGATAGCGCCGGTCGACATACGCCAACATCTGCCAGTGGATCGTAAATGCCTGGGCAGATAGTTTCGGTCACAACTGTGGTCCGAGCTTTCCGGAAGGCAGGATTCACAGAACTGCTGCACAACAACAGCGACACTGAATCCGATGACTTCGACGAGGCGGAGCCGGCCATTTTTGGATCCCACGCTTGCGCAACTTTTCAATTCGGACACCGAAGACGAAGAATTCGAAGGATTTACGAATGAAGAATAACTTCAGAAGGTGAGCGCTATGTTTATTTTGTGTGTTGTGATATTAACGTTCGAGCAACATTATGTTGCTATTTATTGCTCTACACCATTTTGAATTTTACTATGTTTGTGATTGCACATTTGCGTACATTTTGGGACAGAGTTGTTAGAACGCTGGTTTTCAATATATTATTAAAGTTTGACTGAACTATCTGACTGTTTTTTTGACATTCACTTTAGCGCAGCGTTTTTTTGACATTCACTTTAGCGCAGCGTAGGCGCGGCTTTTAGTCCGGGGCGGCTTATTGGTGGACAAAATTATGAAATATGTAATTCATAGAAGGTGCGGCTAATAATCCGGTGCGCCTTATAGTGCGGAAAATACGGTATATATATATATATATATATATACATTTTCTACCGCTTGTCCCTTTATATATGTGTATATATATATATGCAGGCCTCAAATTTAACCACGGCAACCACGGCATTTTCCGTGACCACCCTTGTGACTTGCCGTAATGCCCGAAAAAATTGACCGGCATTTAAGGCAAGAACATGCCGTGACCGCCCTTGACTTTTTACTTGTTAATGGACTATGGATGTAACAATAAACGGTATAATGATACACAGCGGTGAAATTCCAGATGTTTAGTAACACGTTTACATTTTTAATGACCGAAAAACCGTCATTTATCAATGCATTTTACGCAACTGCTTACTTCCTGAACACTGAAGCGCCGCAGCGTCTGCTCATGCTCACTAGAGTCGTACGGCTCGGGAGACATGGCGGTGACTTCATGCACTTTATTTTGAAAATGTTCCCTCCAAGCTAACGGAGCCGATCTCTTCGTTTCACTTCATTTCAATGGCTTCTACTTCCATGGAGTGTCGGTGTGCGATTAAGAGCACAATGCTGTTGGAGGAGAACAATATTTGATGTTGCACGTTCATTTTGAACCTGAAGCTAGCTAGCCTCCTTTAAGGTAACACTTTCCTTAACCTTAAAAAGTTCCAATTGGAGGCCTGTATATGTGTGTATACAAATAGTAACAAGCTAGTTATTGATTTTGACTTTAAGCAAGTTGCAAACAAGACACTTAAATGTTTGCGGTCATTGTGATTATATTATACATTAAAATGTCATTTTCTTGTTATTAGTCAATATAAAGTTAGTAAACATGTGAGAGTAAGAAGTCAACAAACCTGTTCTGTGTAACACAACTTGATGTTTCTTGAAAACAGCGTCCAATAGTAGATTGTTCTGCTCCTTTGTTCTAGAAAGTTCCGCCTCGTATTCTGCTATCGTTCTTTCTAACACTACAAATATTTCTTCAACGGCAGCAGTTAGTCGCTGATCCACCAACGCTCTCAACATGTGTAATGTAGACATTTTCACACAATCACAACACTTTACTCTCACACTTGATCTCTACTTAGCGATGTGTTGATAACTTCTGCTAGCAGCTAACAAGCTAAGCTAACTAGCGAGCTAGGCTAACTAACAATAAACGAGCACGAGAAGCAGCAAAGTGCTTCTAGCACATCGAGATCATTTTATCATTGAATAAAGAATCAAAGATGTATTTTATAGGACGTAAATATTTCAAACTGGAGAACAAATATTAAGACTGACTTATTAGCGTCCTTCTCACGTCTTTCTCCGTCGATGTGCTTTCACGACAGTTCGCACACTTGACGTTACAAGACGGTACCACTCTGCTCTCGCGAGATGTGTCATGCGCAGGAGAGCCAAAGAAACGATGCGTCATCACGGCCACCTTTTGAATCATTGACTGCGTATTTAGTGCACTACAGCAGTGGTCCCCAACCACCGGACCGCGGCCCGGTACCGGTCCGTGGATCGATTGGTACCGGGCCGCACAAGAACTAAAAAAAAAAAAAAAACAACCTAATTCTTGTGCAGCCCGGTACCGGTACCAAAAAAAACAAAAAAAAAAAACACTTACAATTAGTACACTTACCCAAAAAAACCTGCACTCATTCACACTCATTCACACAAGTTAATTTAAAGTAGCAATGATAGTCACACACACACTAGGTGTGGTGAAATGTGTCCTCTGCATTTGACCCATCCTTTTGTTCACCACCTGGGAGGTGAGGGGAGCAGTGGGCAGCAGCGGTGCCGCGTCCGTAAATCATTTTTGGTGATTTAACCCCCAATTCCAACCCTTGATGCTGAGTGCCAAGCAGGGAGGTAATGGCTCCCATTTTTATAGTCTTTGGTATGACTCGGCCGGGGTTTGAACTCACAACCTACCCATCTCAGGGTGGACACTCTAACCACTTGGCCACTGAGTAAAAGGGTTGTTTCTTTCTGTTATTAATATTCTGGTTCCTACATTATATATCAATATATATCAATACAGTCTGCAGGGATACAGTCCGTTAGCACACATGATTGTATTTTTTTATGACAAAAAATATATATATATATATATATATATATAAAAATAATAATAATAACACCCCGGTCCGTGGAACAAATTTTCAAGCGTTGACCGGTTCCGCAGTTACATAAAGGTTGGGGACCACTGCATTACAGGGACAAGCGGTATAAAATGGATGGATGGATACAGAGGTCTATCAGTGATTAAAATCAGCGTAACTCACTGAATGTTAAACTGATTTTCAGGCCGTTTGCTTGAATTTAAATGTCAGACACGTAATTATCATGCAACATATTTTGATTCAACATTAAAATGCTGCTTTTCATAGCAAAATAAATACATAGTGTGGCAGAGTGTGCACTATCATTACAACTTGCTGTTTGTTTGCATATTAAAACAGAATGGTAGATAATAATAACGAAAAAATCAATACCAAACTATTTTAATAATATTACGTTGTGTATGAGAATAAACTGAAAAAAATGTTTACATATACAAAAGCCAAAAGCAGTGAAGTTGTCGCGTTGTGTAAATGGTAAATAAAAAGAGAATACAACAAATCCTTTTCAACTTATATTCAATTGAATAGACTGCAAAGACAAGATATTTCATGTTCACACTGAGAAACATATATATTTGTTTGCAAATAATCATTAACTTAAAATTTAATGGCAGCAACACATTGCAAAAAAGTTTTTACCACTGTGTTACATGGCCTTTCCTTTTAACAACACTCAGTAAACGTTTGGGAACTGAGGAGACACATTTTTGAAGTGAAATTCTTTCCCATTCTTGCTTGATGTACAGCTTAAGTTGTTCAACAGTCTCCCTTCTCATATTTTAGCCTTCATATTGCACCACACATTTTCAATGTCTGGACTACAGGCAGGCCAGTCTAGTACCCACACTCTTTTACTATGAAGCCACGCTGTTGTAACACCTGGCTTGGCATTGTCTTGCTGAAATAAGCAGGGGCGTCCATGATAACGTTGCTTGGGTGGCAACATATGTTGCTCCAAAAGCTGTATGTACCTTTCAGCATTAATGGTGCCTTCACAGATGTGTAAGTTACACATGTCTTGGGCACTAATACACCCCCATACCATCACACATGCTGCCTTTTACACTTTCACCCTAGAACAATCCGGATGGTTCTTTTCCTCTTTGGTCCGGAGGACACCACGTCCACAGTTTCCAAAAACAATTTGAAATGTGGACTCGTCAGACCACAGAACACTTTTCCACTTTGCATCAGTCCATCTTAGATGAGGTCAGGCCAAGCGAAGCCGGTGGCGTTTCTGGGTGTTGTTGATAAATGGCTTTCGCTTTGCATAGTAGAGTTTTAACTTGCACTGACAGATGTAGCGACCAACTGTTGTTACTGACAGTGTTTCTGAAGTGTTCCTGAGCCTATGTGGTGATATCCTTAACACACTGATGTGGCTTTTTGATGCAGTAGCGCCTGAGGGATCCAAGAAGCGTAATATCATGGCTTACGTGCAGTGATTTCTCCAGATTCTCTGAACCTTTTGATGATATGGGGACGGCGTGGCGAAGTTGGGAGAGTGGCCGTGCCAGCAATCTGAGGGTTACTGGTTCAATCCCCACCTTCTACCATCCTCGTCACATCCGTTGTGTCCTTGAGCAAGACACTTCACCCTTGCTCCTGATGGGCCTGGTTAGCGCCGTGCATGGTAGCTCCCGCCATCAGTGTGTGTTTGTGTGTGTGAACGGGTGAATGTGGAAATAGTGTCAAAGCGCTTTGAGTTCCTTAAAAAAAAGGTAGAAAAGCACTATGCAAGTACAACCCATTTACCATTTACCATATTACGGAACGTATATGGTGAAATCCCTAAATTCCTTGCAATAGCTGCTTGAGAAATGTTGTTCTTAAACAATTTGCTCAGGCATTTGTTGACAAAGTGGTGACCCTCGCCCCGTCCTTGTTTGTGAATGACTGAGCATTTCATGGAAGCTGCTTTTATACCCAATCATGGCACCCACCTGTTCCCAATTAGCCTGTTCACCTGTGGGATGTTCCAAATAAGTCTTTGATGAGCATTCCACAACTTTCTCACTCTTTTTTGCCACTTGTGCCAGCTTTTTTGAAACATGTTGCAGGCATCAAATTCCAAATGAGCTAATATTTGCAAAAAAATAATGTTTTCCAGTTCGAACGTTAAATATCTTGTCTTTGCAGTCTATTCAATTGAATATAAGTTGAAAAAGATTTGCAAATCTTTGTATTCTCTTTTTATTTACCATTTACACAACTTCACTGCTTTTGGCTTTTGTATATATATATATATATATATATATATATATATATATATATATATATATATATATATATATATATATATATATATATATGTATATATATATATATATATATGTATATATATATATATATATATACATACAATATATAGCATATATAGCATATTTAAGTCAAGTTAATAACTCTTACACAGCAGAAGTGTGACAGAAGTCATGTGGTCTAGTGGTTAGAGTGTCCGCCCTGAGACTGGAAGGTCGTGAGTTCAAACCCCAGCCGAGTCATACCAAAAACTATAAAAATGGGAGCCATTTCCTCCCTGCTTGGCATTCAGCATCAAGGGTTGGATTTGGGGGTTAAATCACCAAAAATGATTTTTCTCACCTCCCAGGGGGTGAACAAGGGGATGGGTCGAATGCAGAGGACAAATTTCACTACATTGTGTGTGTGTGTGTGACTATCATTGGTACTTTAACTTTAACTTTAACTTTACTGAGCCAAAAGTTGCGTTATTACAAGCGAGCGTCATTATTCAGGGTTGCAGGACATGGAGGAGGTTAGGTCAAAGTCCAGGGGTGTCAAAGTCATTTTAGATGGGGCCACATGGAGAAAAATCTACTCCCAAGTGGGTCACATGATTTGTTTCAGCTTTAGTTTTTACTTCCTGATCCAACCCTGGCTTGGAATCTAACTCATGCAAGGCAGAACTGCCAAATGTGACTGACTATCCCGAACAGAAATAAAACTATAAAATGGGTGAAGTCAGCACAAAGCGTCAGATGGACAGAACAAGTGTGCCAAGAGCCAAGGTCAAAGTTTTCTTCTGCTTGGAGACGGCACCATATGTAACATTAACATACACACCTTGATGACTTACCCACTAGATTTCTAAAGTCTGTGCTGAGCAGTTTGTCCTTCATCTAGTTAACGTCTCACTTCAGACTGGAACATTTCCAAAGGCCTTAAAGGCCTACTGAAAGCCACTACTACCGACCACGCAGTCTGATAGTTTATAGATCAATGATGAAATCTTAACATTGCAACACATGCCAATACGGCCGGGTTAACTTATAAAGTGCAATTTTAAATTTCCCGCGAAATATCCTGCTGAAAACGTCTCGGTATGATGACGTCTGCGCGTGACGTCACGGATTGTAGCAGACATTTTGGAACAGCACAGTGGCCAGCTTAAGTCGTCTGTTTTCAGCGCAAAATTCCACAGTATTCTGGACATCTGTGTTGGTGAATCATTTGCAATTTGTTCAATTAACAATGGAGACTGCAAAGAAGAAAGCTGTAGGTGGGAAGCGGTGTGTTGCCGCCGGATGCAGCAACACAAACACAACCGGGGTTTCATTGTTTACATTCCCGAAAGATGGCGGTCAAGCTTTACTATGGAACAGAAAAGTCAAGCGAACACGGTTGGATTGGACCACACACACAAAGTACAGTGTATTATGCAGCGATCATTTATCGAAAGATGGTGTTTTGAATAGGGTCCCTTGCGAAGGGCAGAGATGGGCATCGCCACCACCCGTCGACTGGTGCGGGGCCAACTATTTTCAACAGACCACGGCCAGGCATCAGTGGCAGTGTCACTGTTAGTGCTCCCAGTGCAAGTTCGACACGTTCAGACCACCCCACCCCCTCCACAAGTGGACAGACTGTGCACATGAGGTCTGCATTTGCCAAAAGGGAAAGGAAGAGGGTAAGGATCTTGATTTCCAGTTTCCATAGTCATACTCACACACTAAGTCATAGACTACTCCAGTGGTTCTCAACCTTTTTTCAGTGATGTACCCCCTGTGAACATTTTTTAAATTCAAGTACCCCCTAATCAGAGCAAAGCATTTTTGGTTGAAAAAAAGAGATAAAGAAGTAAAATACAGCACTATGTCATCAGTTTCTGATTTATTAAATTGTATAACAGTGCAAAATATTGCTTATTTGTAGTGGTCTTTCTTGAACTATTTGGGGAAAAAAAACAAAAAAAACTAAAAACTTGTTGTAAAATAAACAAGTGATTCAATTATAAATAAATATTTCTACACATAGAAGTAATCATCAACTTAAAGTGCCCTCTTTGGGGATTGTAATAGAGATCCATCTGGATTCATGAACTTAATTCTAAACATTTACTTTGTTGAAGTATTATTCAATAAATATATTTATAAAGGATTTTTGAATTGTTGCTATTTTTAGAACATTCAAAAAAAAATCTCACGCACCCCTTGGCATACCTTCAAGTACCCCCAGGGGTACGCGTACCCCCATTTGGACTACCCCATGATTAACAAAATAAATTAACAATAAAATAGTCTACATATAATTATTGCGGGCTTCACGGTGGTAGAGGGGTTAGTGCATCTGCCTCACAATACGAAGGTCCTGAGTAGTCTTGGGTTCAATCCCGGGCTCGGGATCTTTCTGTGTGGAGTTTGCATGTTCTCCCCGTGACTGCGTGGGTTCCCTCCGGCTTCCTCCCACTTCCAAAGACATGCACCTGGGGATAAGTTGATTGGCAACACTAAAAGTTGGCCCTAGTGTGTGGATGTGAGTGTGAATGTTGTCTGTCTATCTGTGTTGGCCCTGCGATGAGGTGGCGACTTGTCCAGGGTGTACACCGCCTTCCGCCCGATTGTAGCTGAGATAGGCTCCAGCGCCCCCCGCGACCCCAAAGGGAATAAGCGGTAGAAAATGGATGGATAATTATTGCTTCAAGTTCTGGTCAAGTTATTCTGCAGTATAAAGTATCGTACATTTACTGACATTACTGTCAATAGTGTCAATACTGTCAATAGACTACAATAGACAATAATATAAAGTATTGTACATTTGTACATTTACAGACAATAGATCAGATCATGGCCAGTATGACTACGGCATCAGTGGCAGATGCGGTGAATGAACCAATGGCAATGGCACTAGATTTGCCTGATGAGGAGGGCGATCAAGATCAGGTTCGATTTGTTTTCCAAATCAATGTTCAAATGGATTACAGTTCAAGCCCAATAGAGAAAGTATTCATAATTTATGTAAATGAGGTATCCATATTACATGTAGCTGTTTCTCCATTTCCAGGGAAATACAAGAGAACAAGGATGCCAGACCGATTGGGTACCGATTAGGACAGCACCAACGGCAATGACTAGTAGCAAGAGCACCCAAACAGGGAAAATACATCATAGATCAAAGGGTATGTCTATTTCGGTGATGAACATGATTCTGCACATCACAGTACACATTGCACAGCTGCCTGTGCAGAGTAGACAGATAAATTAGGTGATTCAAAGACAATAATTAGTATGTGATCCTAGTTTAATTTTAACAGATTATATAAAACAACTTGTGTTTTATTTTATTGCTAGGACACCAGGTGACCCCAGAGATCCTCGAGAGGGTTAGAGCTCGGCCGACCAGGGTTAGTGAAGTCCCATCGTCAAGTGTAGCAGCTCCATTTGAAAGCCTTGAGATGCAGACTAGCATAGCAACTCCAGGTGCGTCTGGAATGCAAGCCAAGCTACGACCACCTCCTGCATTGTTTGATGAAGGACCAGCATCAAGGACCAGTGGCGTCGGTGGTTACCACCTGCCACTAGGACTTTGGGGGCCAGGGAGCAAAATACTAGAGCATACTAAATGTAGCCTTGATACAGTCAGTGTAAGCAAGAGAATGTTAGAGGTCCAACATAGTGGCTAGGCATCTTGGTGAGAAAGATTGCAAACAATTCTGGCGTGGTGTTAAAATTAAAAACAAAACAGCTTCATTATTGCAGGAGATCAAGCTTTAATAGCTGACTATAAACAGTTTAATACACAAACATTTGTATTCAAATTTACAAACAATTTATACATTTACACACACATTGTATGGACGCATGACTGAATAAAGTGTCTTTTATCTTATACAGTTCGCACCAAAAATGTATGTCTTCTCATACATCGGAATGCTGTGCAGGTATGTTTCCACACTAATCTCAGTGTCACTAGTGTGTGCCATACTTTAGTACTAATTATTACATTATTCTGTTACCACACCTAGGAACCTGCTTGCTGGGCTGCACTGGAATGAAAACTCGAGCCGCCCTATAGCCACTACACAAGCGGGTGCTGAGCGCTATGCAGTACGCTACCCTAAGTATAAAGCAGGGGGTCATGTGGTCAAGAAAATGGCGACAGAGCCAACATACCATAAGTGTAAAGGACACAAAACATGTACACTTAACACTTTGTATCATGATAATAATATTGTCAGGTTTCACTCTCCATGAGTATATTATGTTGTGAGCAGGAACATGTACAATTGTATTTTGCAGGCTACGTAGATGACTTGATCAGGGAGTTTGTTGCTGGCTGCAGACAGACCCCTGACGAGAGAACACCAGTCAGTGTCACTGTGGATGTGCCTCCCTTCCTCTGCGATGAACTGGAGAAGCCAGACAAGGAGGAAGCCATCGCCAAGCACAGGAGTCGCTTCGGTAAGTGTTAAATGCCCTCCCGGTAACAGTTAGAGATGCTACCTCAGTAGAAGCATTTAAGTCCCATCTTAAAACTCATTTGTATACTCTAGCCTTTAAATAACCCCCCTTTTTAGACCAGTTGATCTGCCGTTTCTTTTTTTTTCTCCTCCACCTCTTAATATTATCATTGTCTTGTTGTGGATCTTATTAATCTACATGCATATTTTTAGTATTGCCGGTATATGGAGCTGTGGCCCATAGAAATAATGGGTAATTAATTAGGTTTGACATTGTGTCAAAGATAGATACTTAGTCTATAGATAGGCCTGAGCTTAGGGTGTAAGTTGTAACACTAACAGTAACAGTGCAAGACTAGGCCACAAGCTAAAACTAGTCTATAAATAAATAACATTTTACCATTCTGTATTCTGAAGATCTATGTTGTGTGCTACTCCAGCATCAATATCAGCAGCGTCCTCCTGACCGTCACCATCAGCGTCGGGTTCAAAGCGGTATGGCTCCATCCCTCTCACAGCTTCTTCTCTATCTGAATCGCTTCCACTCCCCACTAGTCCTTCACTCGCACTTTCCTCATCCACAAATCTTTCATCCTTGCTCCAATTAATGGGGAAATCGTCGCTTTCTCGGTCCGAATCGCTCTCGCTGCTGGCGGCCATCATTGTAAACAACGGGTAAATGAGAGGAGACTTTCAACTTGTGACGTCACGCTACTTCCGGTACAGGCAAGGCTTTTTTATCAGCGACCAAAATTTGCGAACTTTATCGTCGATGTTCTCTACTAAATCCTTTCAGTAAAAATATGGCAATATCACGAAATGATCAAGTATGACACAGAATGGATCTGCTATCCCCGTTTAAATAAAAAAAAAATCATTTCAGTAGGCCTTTAAGGAACTCCGGGCGGATCTCATCCATCCTCACCATACACGGTGTTAACAGTGCACTGCTTCCCCTTCCTGAGGCGGCGGATGGTGTTCCAGAATCGCTTCGAAGCCGTCCGGAAGTCGCTTCCCCAAACTCCTCATATGTCCGAGTTTTTGCCTCCGCGACCGCTGAAGCCGCACACCGCTTGGCCTGTCGGTACCTGTCCACTGCCTCCGGAGTCCTATGAGCCAAAAGAACCCGATAGGACTCTTTCTTCAGCTTGACGGTATCCCTTACCGCCAGTGTCCACCAACAGGTTCTAGGATTACCGCCACGACAGGCACCAACTACCTTGCGGCCACAGCTCCAATCAGCCGCCTCGACAATAGAGGTGCGGAACATCGTCCACTCGGACTCAATGCCCAGCACCTCCCTCGTGACATGTTCCAAGTTCTTCCGTAGGTGGGAATTGAAACTCTCTCTGACAGGAGACTCTGCTCGATGTTCCCAGCAAACCCTCACAATGCGTTTGGGCCTGCCAGGTCTGTGCGGCATCCTCCCCCACCATCGCAGCCAGCTCCCCACCAGGTGGTGATATGTAGAAATCTCCGCCCCTCTCTTCAGCCGAGTGTCCAAAACATGAGGCCGCAAATCCGATGACACAACTACAAAGTCGATCATGGAACTGCGGCCTAGGGTGCCCTGGTGCCAAGTACACATATGGACACCCTTATGTTTGAACATGGTGTTTGTTATGGACAATCTGTGACGAGCACAAAAGTCCAATAACAAAATACCACTCGGGTTCAGATCCGGGCGGCCATTCTTCCCAATCACGCCTCTCCAGGTTTCACTGTCGTTGCCAACATGAGCATTGAAGTCCCCCAGTAGGACAAGGGAATCACCCGGGGGAGCACTTTCCAGTACTCCCTCGAGTGTATCCAAAAAGGGTGGGTACTCTGAACTGCCGTTTGGTGCGTAAGCACAAACAACAGTCAGGACCCGTCCCCCCACCCGAAGGCGGAGGGAAGCTACCCTCTCGTCCACTGGGTTGAACTCCAACGTGCAGGCTTTGAGCCGGGGGGCAACAAGAATTGCTACCCCAGCCCGTTGCCTCTCACTGCTTGCAACGCCAGTGTGGAAGAGAGTCCAGCCCCTCTCGAGAGAACTGGTTCCAGAGCCCTTGCTGTGCGTCGAAGTGAGTCCGACTATATCCAGCCGGAACTTCTCCACCTCGGGCACTAGTTCAGGCTCCTTCCCCCACAGTGAGGTGACATTCCACTTCCCAAGAGCCAGCTTATGTAGTCGAGGATCGAACTGCCAAGTGCCCTGCCTTCGGCTGCCGCCCAGCTCACAACACACCCGACCTTTATGGTCCCTGCTATGGGTGGTGAGACCATTGGAGCGGGGACCCATGTTGCCTCTTCGGGCTGTGCCCGGCCGGGCCCCATGGGGACAGGCCCGGCCACCAGGTGCTCGCCATCGTGCCCCAACTCCGGGCCTGGCTCCAGAGGGGGGCCCCAGTGACCCGCGTCCGGGCGAGGGATATCGGAGTCTCGGTTTTTGCATTTCCATAGAAGTCTTCGAGTCTTCAAATTTTTTATTAATATCATTATTGTTTTTTATTTATTTATTTGATAATATTATTATTACTTTAGTTTGTTTTGTTTTTTGGCTGTTTTTCTCTTTTTGTGGGGGTGAGAGGTGTCATCTTTGGGATATAAACAAAAATAATATTTTGACCTTTAGGGCAGACAATAGATGTATGATGTATGCAAACATGATGTAATGGATAAGAATGTCTGATGCTGGATGTCAGTAAAAAATTAAAAAATATATATTTTGTAAGTAAAAAATGAATCTAAATGAAGTTGCAGTAGTTGTATTGATAGAAGTAGTACTCACTTCTCTGATGCAGACTGTAGCCTCCACATAAAAGACACCAATCCTGCCTTCCAGTCACAGTGTGCTGACATGACACTAGATTGCTTATCCCTCATTATCCAGGCCGTGCTTTATGTTTGCCTTTTGTTAGTGTTTTACTTCCTGTCCTGTGCTTTTATTTTGGTGGCTCTTCCGGTTTTGTTGGTGTTTTCCTGTGGCTGCTTCACTTCTGTCCCCGAGCATTTCCCCTCACCTTCTTTCTGTTTGCAATCAAGACTATTTAAATTGATCCTTTTGCTACCTTCGTTATCGGGACATTATTCTTTGTTCACGGGTGACCATCGACTATACTTTTTGATAACAATCTCTAGTACGCACATACTTTGTGGACGCCGTCTGCTCCACATTTCCTGTGAGTGTTTTGCTGGGTTTCAGCAGTTTGTTTTGTTTTCTTCATAGTTCCCTGTTGCTCTCGCTTTTTGTTCTTTTATCAATAAATATCCTTTTTTTTACTGCACGGTGCCACCTCCTTCATCTGCATCTTAAACATCACTAAAGGATTTTATGTAGCATTCCTAATTTCCACTTTTTGGTGAATTCTTGTGAAATTTCCACTGTCATGTTACTCTTTATAGTTAATTAATTAGTAAATTAAGAAAATATTTACTGAGTCCTGCTGCTTGTTCACTTTTTGTGGTGTCATTTTGTTACCTGTTAAGGAAAGTATTTAATCTTAAATATATAAATAATCCTCCATATTGGCAGCCATAGTGATTCATTTATTCAGCAGAGCATTAAAACTTGGATCTGACAAAAAGTAAACACAAATGCTGTCTTCCTCGCTGATAAAACATGATAGCAACATGCATCTGCTAGCTCATGATCGCCCCCACTTCTCAGTGTGGCGAGTTGGAGTACTACAAGAGGCACTCTAATACAGTGCTTAAAGCTGTATTTTTAGTCTTATTATCAAGGAATAATGAGGTCACACTTATATTAAAACATTAATGTTAAGGTTTCGTCCAGTAGTGGACCGGTAACGTCTGATGATGATGATGATGAAGATGTATCTGTGCAAGTGAACAATTGGATCCACAAGGGACAACAACCCTTTCCACAGACTACACACACACATCAGAAACATACATGTTAGAAGCCTACAACAATATATGTGAAGAAGACTTTAGGATTAAAAGTGAAGATGTGAGGTGAAATAAGTACAAATGCAGCAATAAAAACAAGCAACTCCACTCACGATGGCTCTAAAGTTCAGTGATGTGTTGCTAACTTCAGCATTTTTCTTCTTTGTTGATGTTTTGCAGTAGTTAACATCCATGATGTAACAATGCTGCTAATCTACCAGAGTCCACATTTTGTTAACCATTGTATTCATTCATACTTTTAGTTGGATAATAACATCAATAAAATGCAATGGAAAAAATGTGTGAAAAAATACCCAAATGAAAAAAATAAGACGTCCTCTCTTTGACAATGACAAAATACAATAAAATAGTAGCTGTGGAGTTAAAAACTCAGAAGTGGCAGTAATCCAAGCCCTACGTGGTCAAAATCAGTGAAAACTACAATTCCCAGAATGCCGGGGTAAAATGGCCGCCAAATGACTAATTGAATGCAGGTGAAAAGGAAGGAGGTCAGTCAGACTCAATCACCAAACAAACTACATGGAAGGAAGAACAGCTAGCAGCCACAACCGCAAGATCCACTCAACAAGTTTCTCCAAACACACCAATGGTCGGTGAATATGCTTCATTTGATGACCATGGAAATGTTTGTGTGATATGCTTAACTTCAACCTGCAAGCTTGTTAAATTGCTTACTGAACTATCCTACTTTGTTTGCCTTCAACTTAAATGACTGCATTACATTTGAGCATTGATTGCATACTGTGTTTGACCACTTTAAAGCTCATGTAAAAGTTTAAAGCTGAAGTTAAAATGTTAAAAGGTTTGAAGCTTAAGTTAAAATAGCAAATGGTTAAAGTCAAAAGGTTAAAAGTCAAAGCTTATGGTTTAATGTTCAAAGTTTAAAACATTATTCAACGGTTTAAAAGCATTTGTAAAACATTGTTTGAAAATAGCTGTGTAATCACATTGTTAACATCTCTGTTTTTGTGGTTTAAAGGTTTACAACCTACTGATGATTTTGAAGATCAATGGATATTAAACCAACAATGCTTCAAGTTGGAAAATAAAAAGTTGATCAATTGGAAATCGTGAGTTGTCCTTGGGTCCTTTTTGGAGTAGAAGAGTGGAACTTAACAGTAGCTAAATATATAACACTCAATACATGCACACAACTTAAAAAGTAAGTACAGGACAACATATAAGACTAGAAGATGAGAAGCACTACATACAACATCAAATATACATTCTTATTAAACATGCTGTGTTTTTAAACTACATTTAGCACAATCACTGTTTAAGTGTTTTTACATCCCTGCAGCTTCCATGACTGTTACACACTTGTGTTTACTCACCTGCCTCTTAAACCTGAACCTTTTAACACACGCAGAGCAACTAAACGGGTTCTCTCCAGTGTGTGTTCTCATGTGTGTGGCCATGTGATGCTTGCTGGAGAAACTCTTCTTACAAACAGAGCAAGTAAAAGGTTTCTCTCCAGTATGTGTTCTCATGTGTAATATCAAGTCATTCTTTGAGTAGAATCTTTTAGCACAAGCTGAGCGAGCAAAATGTTTCTCTCCAGTATGTGTTCTCATGTGTGTGGTCATATTTCGCTTACTGGAGAAACTCTTCTTACAAACAGAGCAAGTAAAAGGTTTCTCTCCAGAATGTGTTCTTATGTGTCTGGTCATGCATTGTTTTGTGGCGAAACTCTTCTTACAAACAGAGCAAGTAAAAGGTTTCTCTCTAGTGTGTGTTCTCATGTGTGTGGTCATGTGTGGCTTTGTGGAGAAACTCTTCTTACAAACAGAGCAAGTAAAAGGTTTCTCTCCAGTGTGTGTTCTCATATGTCTGGTCAAGTGTGGCTTTGTGGAGAAACTCTTCTTACAAACAGAGCAAGTAAAAGGTTTCTCTCCAGTGTGTGTTCTCATGTGTGTGGTCAAGTGTGGCTTTGTGGAGAAACTCTTCTTACAAACAGAGCAAGTAAAAGGTTTCTCTCCAGTGTGTGTTCTCATGTGTGTGGTCATGTTAGGTTTTGTGGAGAAACTCTTCTTACAAACAGAGCAAGTAAAAGGTTTCTCTCCAGTATGTATTCTCATGTGTACTGTAAAATGACCCTTGTGTCTAAATGATTTCCCACATTCAGAGCAGTCAAAGTGTTTGTTGTTAGTGTGATGTCTCGTATCACCTTTAGAGTCATTTTTACTCTCCAAAGGTTTTTGGATGTGGTCACTGTGATCAGAAGAGTGTGACATCATGTGGTCCATGTCTGACAGTGGAGCAAAG
Organism: Nerophis lumbriciformis; assembly: GCF_033978685.3. Taxonomy (NCBI): domain Eukaryota; kingdom Metazoa; phylum Chordata; class Actinopteri; order Syngnathiformes; family Syngnathidae; genus Nerophis; species Nerophis lumbriciformis. Next base: position 5,905,896 of record NC_084575.2, on the reverse strand, counting down.
ATGCTGTCTGGTTCTGACTTGATATCTTCACAATGCTCTCCATCAGCTTCTGTGATGTGTTGACTTACAAGCTCCGCCCCTCTGTTCTCCTCACTTTGACTGTGATGAAGCTGTAAGGACTGAGCTTCATCTTCATCATGAAGCTGCTCCTCTTTAATGTGGGAGGGGGCCTGTAGCTCCTTCTGTCCCACACTGGTGTGCCACTCCTCTTCATGACTCCCCGCTGACACCCGCTGGACGTCTGCAGAACAAATGAGGTGTTACTGTATTGAAGTTTGCAGTATTCAAACTATTGACATGTGAGCTAGGCCAAATAGACAGTGATGGGCAAGCTACCTGGACAATGTAGTAAGCTAAGCTACAAGTTACTCTCAATTAAATGGAGCTAAGCTATCCTCAGAGAATTGGAGCACGCTACACTACAAGCTACACTGCAAAAGTAGCTTGCCACATCAAATATATATATATATATATATATATATATATATATATATATATATATATATATATTGGCCCACATGTATAATATCAATGGTTATGTTGTCCATGGAAAGAAGTTAGTAAGAAGCAAAAGAAAAACAACCAACCATGGATGACAAAAGGACTGAAAAATGCTTGTCACAAAAAAAAGACATTATATGGAATGTTAATAACACAGACATCTATAGAGGCAGAAAATAAGTATAATAAATATAAAAAGAAGCTAATTGGTATACTAGGAACATGTAAGAAGGAATACTACAGACAATTATTAAAGAAGAACAGAAACAACATGAGAGCAACATGGGGCATCCTAAATAGCATCATTAAAAATGCTGCTAAGAAAGATTACCCCCAGTACTTTCTACATGGAAATACAAAAAATGACAATATGAACCAAATAGTTGAACGTTTTAATGATTACTTTGTTAATATCGGAAAAAATGTGGAACAAAGATTTCCAAATGCAGATGATGGATCAGTTGAGGACTTGAGTGAGCTCATAGACAGAAATCCCAATTCCATGTTTCTTAAAGGGGAACATTATCACCAGACCTATGTAAGCGTCAATATATACCTTGATGTTGCAGAAAAAAGACCATATATTTTTTTAGCCAATTTCCGAACTCTAAATGGGTGAATTTTGGCGAATTAAACGCCTTTCTAATATTCGCTCTCTCGTTGTGACGTCACATCGGGAAGCAATCCACCATTTTCTCAAACACCGAGTCAAATCAGCTCTGTTATTTTCCGTTTTTTCGACTGTTTTCCGTACCTTGGAGACATCATGCCTCGTCGGTGTGTTGTCGGAGGGTGTAACAACACGAACAGGGACGGACGGATTCAAGTTGCACCAGTGGCCCAAAGATGCCAAAGTGGCAAGAAATTGGACGTTTGTTCCGCACACTTTACCCACGAAAGCTATGCTACGACAGAGATGGCAAGAATGTGTGGATATCCTGCGACACTCAAAGCAGATGCATTTTCAACTGAACTGGACAGATCAGCTTTCAGGAAAAGAGAGTGGATGAGGGTATGTCTACAGAATATATTAATTGATGAAAACTGGGCTGTCTGCACTCTCAAAGTGCATGTTGTTGCCAAATGTATTTCATATGCTGTAAACCTAGTTCATAGTTGTTAGTTTCCTTTAATGCCAAACAAACACATACCAATCGTTGGTTAGAAGGCGATCGCCGATTTCGTCCTCGCTTTCTCCCGTGTCGCTGGCTGTCGTGTCGTTTTCGTCGGTTTCGCTTGCATACGGTTCAAACCGATATGGCTCAATAGCTTCAGTTTCTTCTTCAATTTCGTTTTCGCTACCTGCCTCCACACTACAACCATCCGTTTCAATACATGCGTAATCTGTTGAATCGCTTAAGCCGCTGAAATCCGAGTCTGAATCCGAGCTAATGTCGCTATAGCTTGCTGTTCTTTCCGCCATGTTTGTTTGTGTTGGCTTCACTGTGTGACGTCACAGGAAAATGGACGGGTGTATATAACGTTGGTTAAAATCAGGCACTTTGAAGCTTTTTTTAGGTATATTGCGTGATGGGTAAAATTTTTAAAAAAACTACGAAAAATAAAATAAGCCACTGGGAACTGATTTTTAATGGTTTTAACCCTTCTGAAATTGTGATAATGTTCCCCTTTAAACTGGATAAGAAGTTATTTAACCAACAGGAAACAATACGAGAAGCTAGGCCAACACACTTCTACAACACTAAATATATCCTGTGGTGTACCTCAGGGATCGATACTAGGACCTCAATTATTCAATCTCTATATAAATGACATTTGTAAAGTTACAAAAGATTTAAAGTTGGTATTATTTGCAGATGATACAACAGTGTTTTGTTCAGGAGAGAACACACAGAAGATAATACAAATAATAACAGAAGAAATGAACACATTAAAAAGATGCTTTGACAAAAACAGACTATCTTTGAATCTCAGTAAAAGTAAAATAATGCTAATTGGTAACAGCAGAAGAGAAAGTCAGACACAAATAGACGGAATATAAATTGAAAGAGTACCGTATTTTTCGGACTATAAGTCGCAGTTTTTTTCATAGTTTGTCCGGGGGTGCGACTTATACTCAGGATCGACTTATGTGTGAAATTATTAACACATTACTGTAAAATATCAAATAATATTATTTATCTCATTCATGTAAGAGACTAGACGTATAAGATTTCATGGAATTTAGCGATTAGGAGTGACAGATTGTTTGGTAAACGTATAGCATGTTCTATATGTTATAGTTATTTGAATGACTCTTACCATAATATGTTACGTTAACATACCAGTTGGTTATTTATGCCTCATATAACGTACACTTATTCAGCCTGTTGTTCACTATTCTTTATTTATTTTAAATTGCCTTTCAAATGTCTATTCTTGGTGTTGGCTTTTATCAAATACATTTCCCCAAAAAATACGACTTATACTCCAGTGCGACTTATATATGTTTTTTTCCTTCTTTATTATGCATTTTCAGCCGGTGCGACTTATACTCCAAAAAATACGGTAAATGAAACCAAATGTCTAGGTATAATAATTGATGATAAATTGAACTGGAAATCTCATGTAAAAAATATACAACATAAAGTAGCAAGAAACACGTCAATAATGAATACAGCAAAACATGTTCTAGACCAAAAATGACTTCATATTCTCTACTGCTCACTAGTGTTACATATCTGACTTATTGTGTAAAAATATGGGAAATAACTACAAAAGTACACTTCATTCATTAACTGTGTTACAAAAAAGATCAGTTATAATAATACATCATGTTGGATATAGACAACATACAAACACTTTATTTATTGAATCAAAAATACTGAAATTCCACCACATAGTGAATTTGCAAACAGCTAAAATGATACACAAAGCAAACTATAACCTGCTAGCCAAGAATGTACAACAATTCTCAACAAAAGAGGAGAAATATAATCTCAGAGAAAAATGTAATTTAAAACATTTGTATGCACGTACAACACTTAAGACCTTCAGTATATCAGTATGTGGAATTAAATGATGGAATGGATGAAGCAAAGCAATCAAACAATGTACTAATATGATCCACTTCAAGAAACTCTTCACACTTAAAGTGTTTACAAAGTACAAAGAAGAAGATAAACATTCTCAATTTATTTCATCCATCATTCATTTTCTACATCATCTTACTCATCTCACCATATGAAATATAACTTACTTCACTCATTATTATGCATCTATTTTTATTGTGATTACTTATGGAGTATATTGTGAATACATTGAGAACAGGAAGTGAACAAAAGTTTTAGCAAGTGTTATGTAAAAGAAAAGTGGTAGGATTAAATAAGCTCTGCTTCTTCCTACTCCTTTTCCAACATGTTGAAAAGACAAACTGGAAATTGTGATGTATCATGTTGTATACATGCATGTGTGATGTATCATGTTGTATGCATGCATGTGTGATGTATCATGTTGTATGCATGCATGTGTGATGTATCATGTTGTATGCATGCATGTGTGATGTATCATGTTGTATGCATGCATGTGTGATGTATCATGTTGTATGCATGCATGTGTGATGTATCATGTTGTATGCATGCATGTGTGATGTATCATGTTGTATGCATGCATGTGTGATGTATCATGTTGTATGCATGCATGTGTGATGTATCATGTTGTATGCATGCATGTGTGATGTATCATGTTGTATGCTTGCATGTGTGATGTATCATGTTGTATGCATGCATGTGTGACGTATCATATTGTATGCATGCATGTGTGATGTATCATATTGTATGCATGCATGTGTGATGTATCATGTTGTATGCATGCATGTGTGATGTATCATGTTGTATGCATGCATGTGTGATGTATCATGTTGTATGCATGCATGTGTGACGTATCATATTGTATGCATGCATGTGTGATGTATCATATTGTATGCATGCATGTGTGATGTATCATGTTGTATGCATGCATGTGTGATGTATCATGTTGTATGCATGCATGTGTGATGTATCATGTTGTATGCATGCATGTGTGATGTATCATGTGTTGTATGCATACATGTGTGATGTATCATGTTGTATGCATGCATGTGTGATGTATCATGTTGTATGCATGCATGTGTGATGTATCATGTTGTATGCTTGCATGTTCCAAATAAACTCAACTCAACTAACACTTGGTGGACATTCAAGCCACAAAATGCAAATGGAGTATTGTTGGTGTATTTTGGATGGTTATAGAGGACCTCCCATTGGCTCCATTGCAAGTGGACTTTTATTTACATTTATGAGTTAGAATTAGGGCTGGGTGATGTATGGAATATACTGGATATATCGTGGGTTTGTCTCTGTGCGATATAGAAAATGACTATATGGTGATATTGGAGTATACGTTCTCACACAGTTGCTTTTAGCTGCAGGCATTACACTGCAGGCTCTTCTCACTCTTTCTTGTCTCTCCTTCTCACAGAGACATAAAACAAGTGCACCTTCTTACATACGTCACATACTGTCACGTGTGCAACGTCATACGCTCTCACGGAGTAGACAGATAGCGGCATGGTAACGTTAGCTGTGGTGCTAGTGGTAATACGAGAGAAAGAAGGTGCCAATCTGGTAACAAATGAAGGAAGAAATAATTCCCACGAAAAACAGCAGGGGGTCCATCGTCTGGCGGTGGTTTGACTTCAAGCGGGAAGATGTTGAACAGACAACCGTTATATGTCAAGTATGCGGCAAAAGCGTTGCTACAAAAAGTAGCAGCACTGCTAATGAGGAGTGCTTGAAACTCTGCATGTCAACATCTCGGCCGGTGCCACACCCACAAAATATCTAAGCAACCATTTCTAGATCAACACCGTATGAAACAAATAGTCAACAACAGAAGGAGATAACGTCCGCAAGAACCTACCACATAGTGAAGGACATACACTATTTGATTTCCTTTTATGCAGCTAATTTTTATTTGACACTTAATGAAATATCTTGTGTGACATCATGCACAAAAGTGCATTTTATTTGTTTTTAACTACTGTAGTGGCGTTCGGTACAAAAAGTGCACTTTAATTTAGTGTTGTTTTTATATGTCATCTTAGTGACATCATGCACAAAAGTGCATTAATAGCTTGTTTTAAAATGTCTCTGACAATCTTGCATTTTCTGTTTTGAAATGACATGAATGTTTGTGCCACTGCTTAATAACTGTTTAATAAATACACTTTTGCTAAATTGACTTATTTGTGATTTCCCTTTCTGCATGAAAGTTTAAAAGTAGCATATATTAATGCAGTATGAAGAATAATGTTTTAAAGTAGACACATAGAATCATCATACTGCTGTGATTATATGCATCAAGTGTTCATTCAAGGCTAAGGCAAAATATCCACATATATATGGTGTATGGTGACATGGCCTAAACATATCCACATATATATGGTGTATTGTGACATGGCCTAAACATATCCACATATATATGGTGTATGGTGACATGGCCTAAACATATCCACATATATATGGTGTATGGTGACATGGACTAAACATATCCACATATATATGGTGTATGGTGACATGGACTAAACATATCCACATATATATGGTGTATGGTGACATGGACTAAACATATCCACATATATATGGTGTATCGTGACATGGACTAAACATATCCACATATTAATAAAAGGCCATATCGCCCAGCCCTAGTTAGAATGTGATTTATTTATTTTTATATATCCACCCTCATGTTTTTTATAATGATTGTGAACGATAGAAAAAATTCCCCAAAAAAGTGCAGTTCCCCTCTAAATTCCAATGATTAGATTTAAGACTTGAAGTGTATGAGCATGAAGTGATGAAGCCTACTTGCATGAGTCTTCTAAGACAAAGTGAACAGTCCAGTTGTGATGGATTGAATGCCCTGAGAATAAAATGATATGTGCTTACTTGGACTGTGATAAAGCTGTGAGGACTCAGGTGCTTTGTCTTCATGCTCTTCAGTCTTCACAGAGACAACAGTCAGTGGAAACTTGCTGAGATCAGTCTCCTCCTGCCCTGGAAGAAACTCTTCCTCCTGAGTAACCCAGAGATCCTCCTCTTCTTCTTTAATGTGGGGGGGCTGTGCATCCTCCTGCTGCTGAAGGGGACGTTCTTCTTGACGAGCGTTCATCTGTTGGACGTCCGCAAGACAACACAAACAAACTTCAGCTCAGATGTGTCAAATATTTTTTAGTCTATCAAACATAATATTTTCCAAGTGGACAGACACCACTTTCTGGTGATGTTCCTCTACACATGGAATAATCATCAGTTATTGATTATTATGAATTGTGTAATTGATCTTGTTTTTTGCATTTGCATAAATTATTAATAAAAAGTAACAACTTATAGAAAACCTCCTGCTGGGATTTTAATACCGTCATGACTGCATTAAGTCAGTCTGCACGTATAAAAGTTTCATTGTGCTGCAGCATCGAGTGACGCCAACTCGCTCCTCCCACTACCAACCTACCAGCCAACCTTGACGTGTCACGTGCACCTCCAAAATAGTCCGACCTCACGTCAACGGTGACCAGGACTGCAGAGCTGTGATCGGTTGGCTTTACTTTTACGCGCAATATCCTCTCCTCGTTCTTCCTTCTGCGAAAGCAACATTCTTAAACCCAACAAAAAAAACAACAGAAGTGCAGCGAAGCACGTGTAACAAGTGCCAGCGAGTGTGGCCGTGCGATAGTATGTTGGTTGAACCTCACTCACACCTTAAGAAATGTGCTGGCGTGAGAATATATATACACTATATTGCCAAAAGTATTTGGCCATTCATCCAAATGATGACAATCAAGTGTCCTAATCACTTATAAAACCAAGCACTTAGGCGGCATGGAGACTGTTTCTACAAACATTTTGTGAAAGAATGGGCCGCTCTCAGTGATTTCCAGTGTGGAACTGTCATAGGATGCCACCTGTGCAACAAATCCAGTCGTGAAATTTCCTCGCTCCTAAATATTCCAAAGTCAACTGTCGGCTTTATTATAAGAAAAGTGAAGAGTTTGGGAACAACAGCAAGTCAGCCACCAAGTGGTGGGCCACGTAAACTGATAGAGAGGTCAGCATAGTGCAAAGACTCTCTGAACAGTCAGTTGCTACAGAGCTCCAAACTTCATGTGACCTTCCAATTAGCCCACGTACAGAACGCAGAGAGCTTCATGGAATGGCTTTCCATGGCCGATCAGCTGCATCTAAGCCATACATCACTAAGTACAATGCAAAGAGTGGGATGCAGTGGTGTAAAGCATGTCACCACTGGACTCTAGAACAGTGGAGACGCCTGGACTGATGAATCACGCTTTTCCATCTGGCAACCTGATGGACCAGTCTGGGTTTGGAGGTTGCCAGGAGAACGCTATATTTCGTACTGCATTGTGCCGAGTGTGGAATTTGGTGGAGGAGGAATTATGGTGTGGGGTTGGTTTTTCAGGAGTTGGGCTTGGCCCCTTAGTTCCAGTGAGAGGAACTTTGAATGCTCCAGGATACCAAAACATGTTGGACAATTCCATGGGATGGCACTTCAAGTTCTTATGTGAGTAAAGGCAGGTGGCCAAATACTTTTTGAAAGATAGTGTATATAAATATATAAATATATATATTTTTTTGAGAATATTTGGGTACCTCATGATTCGATTACAAACAAAATATTGATGCATGTTCAATTTGTGTACAGTATATTAAAGCCATTTTTATTATTTAACATTTATTTCATTAAATATTTACTTACATATATAATATATATATAATCATTTACAATTGTGCAAATAGTGTATTCGTAATAACAAGCATCAGTTAATTGAATTTTCATATGTCCGCCCGAATGCAGCTGAGATAGGCTCCAGCACCCCCCCCAATCCCGAAAAAAGACAAGCGGTCGGAAAATGGATAGGTGGATGTTATCAAGGTAATATAAGTGCGTGCAAACAACATCATTTGTATTTATTGCTAATAAAGTTAGCACCAACACAAAGTAGACTACTGCAATGTATGTGTAATACATTATATTACACTGTCATAATAATCCATCCATCCATTTTCTACCGCTTGTCCCTTTCGGGGTCGCGGGGGGTGCTGGAGCCTATCTCAGCTACAATCGGGCGGAAGGCGGGGTACACCCTGGACAAGTCGCCACCTCATCGCAGGGCCAACACAGATAGACAGACAACATTCACACTCACATTCACACACTAGGGCCAATTTAGTGTTGCCAATAATTTAAATTGTTATCCTGTAAAGCGTCTTTGAGTACACTGAAAAGCGCTATACCAAATAAAATGTTTTATTATTATTATTATACCATGTGACTTATTCCAGACTTAAATTACGAGACGTTCGTTCCTTTCTAGTAACAAATATTTAATGATGTTAAGCGTGACTGTACTATACAGCAAAAAAACAGTTAAGGAATTAAATAAGTCAATATAATTGTCATAGAGAACATATAAAATACACTCCTCAGACGCTCGCATTTGCTACAAAGGCCTGCTAGCTGGCTAACGCTAGCACGTTAGCTTCGAACAACATATCAGGTAAATAATATAAACATATATAATGTATATTACCTCATAAGCCGCATGTACAAGAGAGGAGTGGAATATATTCTTCTTATTGTTACACCAGCAACTCTTAAATGGCACTTTCTCTTGTTCTGTGGCTGGGCGAAGGAAGTGTGCACCACTCACTATTGTCCCAGTGAAACACGTGTTTGGACAACATTTGTTCCGCGGTTGAGAACACCTCGATGACGTCACACAGGAGGATGAACAAAACAAGATGGCGTCTGACGGAGAATACCTTGTTTTGGTTATTATGGTTTCTTGGTCTTAATTACAACGTCCATGTGCACATGTATGTCGTTTAACAGAGTAAACGTCCTTATTACGGTAATTGTTTGTATGCGGATACATTAGTCTGAGTGCACTTTGACGTGCTAGCCTAGCCTGCTGCTTAGCTTAGCTTGTTAGCTGCTAACAAAGAGAAGCGGAAGTGATCGACACATCAAAGCAGAGATCCAATGTAAGTGTAAAGTGTTATTATTGTGTGAACATGTCTACATTAAGCAGATATCCAATGTAAGTGTAAAGTGTTATTATTGTGTGAACATGTCTACATTAAGTAGAGATCCAATGTAAGTGTAAAGTGTTATTATTGTGTGAACATGTCTACATTAAGCAGAGATCCAATGTAAGTGTAAAGTGTTATTATTGTGTGAACATGTCTACATTAAGCAGAGATCCAATGTAAGTGTAAAGTGTTATTATTGTGTGAACATGTCTACATTACAAATGATGTGAGTGTTGGTGAATCAGCGACTAACTGCTGCCGTTGAAGAAATATTTGTAATGTTAGGAAAAAACAAAAGACAATAGCAGAGTATGAGGAGGAACTTTGTCCAAAAAAAGAGGAGAAGGAGCGACAACATCAACTACTGGACGCTTTTTTCAAGAAACATCAAGTTGTGTTACAAATCCATCCATCCATCCATCCATCCATCCATTTTCTCCTGCTTATCCGAGGTTGGGTCGCGGGGGCAGCAGCCTAAGCAGGGAAGCCCAGACTTTCCTCTCCCCAGCCGCTTCCTCCAGCTCTTCCCGGGGGATCCCGAGGCGTTCCCAGGCCAGCCGGGAGACATAGTCTTCCCAACGTGTCCTGGGTCATCCCCGTGGCCTCCTACCGGTCGGACGTGCCCTAAACACCTCCCTAGGGAGGCGTTCGGGTGGCATCTGGACCAGATGCCCGAACCACCTCATCTGGCTCTTCTCCATGTGGAGGAGCAGCGGCTTTACTTTGAGCTCCTCCCGGATGACAGAGCTTCTCACCCTATCTCTAAGGGAGAGCCCCGCCACCCGGCGGAGGAAACTCATTTCGGCCGCTTGTACCCGTGATCTTGTCCTTTCGGTCATGACCCAAAGCTCATGACCATAGGTGAGGATGGGAACGTAGATCAACCGGTAAATTGAGAGCTTTGCGTTCCGGCTCAGCTCCTTCTTCACCACAACGGATCGATACAGCGTCCGCATTACTGAAGACGCTGCACTGATCCGCCTGTCGATCTCACGATCTACTCTTCCCTCACTCGTGAACAAGACTCCAAGGTACTTGAACTCTTCCTCTTGGGGCAGGGTCTCCTCCCCAACCCGGAGATGGCACTCCACCCTTTTCCCGGGCGAGAATCTTGGACTCGGACTTGGAGGTGCTGATTCTCATCCCCCTGAAGATCCTGGCCAGATGAAGCCATCAGGACCACATCATCTGCAAAAAGCAGAGACCTAATCCTGCAGCCGCCAAACTGGATCCCCTCAACGCCTTGACTGCGCCTAGAAATTATGTCCATAAAAGTTATGAACAGAATCGGTGCCTTGGCGGAGTCCAACCCTGACTGGAAACGTGTCCGACTTACTGCCGGCAATGCGGACCAAGCTCTGACACTGATCATACAGGGAGCAGACCACCACAATCAGACAGTCCGATACCCCATACTCTGTGAGCACTCCCCACAGGACTTCCCGAGGGACACGGTCTAATGCCTTCTCCAAGTCCACAAAGCACATGTAGACTGGTTGGGCAACCTCCCATGCACCCTCAAGGACCCTGCCGAGAGTATAGACCCGGTCCACAGTTCCACGACCAGGATGAAAACCACACTGTTCCTCCTGAATCCGAGGTTCGACTATCCGGTCTAAACTCCTCTCCAGTACACCTGAATAGACCTTACCGGGAAGGCTGAGGATGCTTATACATATTGACACAAATATAATAAAAACACTAACCTTAGGACGGATGCTTTTGCAATTGTTCGATTTGATCTTTCACAACACCTAGTGGCCACAATAATTCATTAGTCAAGCTCATGGCGTAGAAAGTTGAACTATGCGGACACCTTTGTTACTGGATACTTTCTATCCGACTTCTGTTTTGGAGAATTTGTGTACGTATTAAGCAACTATAATTATTTGATATGCTTAAATGTGCTGTTTTAGCTTAGCTGTTGTGTAGCTGCTAGTTCCTACAGCAGGTGTGTCCAAAGTGCAGCCCATAGCTATGTTTTTAACCGACAACTGGGAGTGTTGAAAATGTGGTGTTTGCGTGTCGGTCCAATCAGCGGCAGCTACGCCCTGTTTCGTCATTGGACCTAAGTCTTTGGCTTGGTAGGCGGGTACGAGCCTACCAAGCCAGGTGGTACGAGCACGAGCATGGAGGAGCCTTTGTAGTGGTGTCGCAGCTTGGTGGTCGTGTCATCAGGTAACACCAGGAAGGTTCCTTCTGCTTTTTTCTCCCTGGACTCTGACTTCATATCTGGTGTTGTCCTTCAGACCTGGGCCAAGAAGCCACGTAAACCGTGGCAAGAATGTGGGCGATAAGAGTGTATGTGCGTGGGCATGAACTTGCACCCAGTTTCAACTGGAACTCAGGACATATGATTAGTTGCACGGCCTATTCTAATCTATATTAAACATTTCTTAATCACTTCATCCTTCATTATCTTAATTATATCCCAACTTTAGCTACCTGTAAAAATGAGTGACTTATTCTAGTCCATTTGTAAATAAATAGTTTTCCTAAATTATAGTCTCCTCACTTTAACCAGACAGTCATTAGGACAAAAGACCCTGCGAGGACTTTGCCCTTTAAAAGGGAAAGCCCGAAAAAGGACAGTAATAAGATAAATTCATCACATTTGCTATTAGGCATTTTATTATTAATGTATTTTTGTGACGACCGGGGCGCATTGTGATGCGGGGTTCGTTCTCTCAGGAATGCAGACGGGCGTCAGACACAGCGTGCAGGTAAGAAGGTATTTATTTAATAAATAACTTATCCTGGAACAAAGAAAAGGGTGCTCATAGCACATAAGGCAAAAACTAAAAGAGCTAGCATGGGAGCTAGAAGGTCAAAACTAAGGAAGATAAGCGTGGAAGCTAACAGGTACCGAGCCAGAACAAAAGTCGTCAACTGTTGCATGAAAACAAACTCAGGTGTACAAAACAGGTACTCAAGGAGTCCAAAACTAACCAAAAACACAAGTCTCTTGAAAACGTAAACAAAAAATATGATCCGGGCAGCGGCTCATAACAGTACCCCCCCCTTAAGGGACAGATTCCAGATGTCCCCTAGAAAAACTAAAACCCCCCCAACTATAACAAAGTTCAAGAGTCAAGGGAAGGTGGAGGGAGGATTTGGCGGAGGGTCGCCAGGTCACATGTCCCCGAATCCACCGGGGACGAGTCAGGTGGCGGCGGCGAATGGAACGCCGCTGCCGGAGGCGAGGCGGTCGACCACGGAAAGGCCACATTTGTGGCTGCCGAGAAGGTGGGCGTGAGTGGCGCCAGAAGTTCAGCAGCCGGAGAGTTCTGCGACTACGTCTCGGGTGTCGCTGCTGTTTGCGCCACTGGCGTCCATACTCTAACGTCCGAGAGCGCCGCTTGCGCCGCCAGAACACCCGAGGTCGCTGAGACGACGAGGAGAGAGCAGACCTCGCCGTGGAAGCAGGAGGAAGCGTCGTCGTCGCCGTGGAAGCAGGAGGAAGCGTCGTCGTCGCCGTGGAAACAGGAGGAAGCGTCGTCGTCGCCGTGGAAAGAGGAAGCGTCGTCGTCGCCGTGGAAACAGGAAGCGTCGTCGTCGTCGTGGAAACAGGAAGCGTCGTCGTCGCCGTGGAAACAGGAAGCGTCGTCGCCGCCGTGGAAACAGGAAGCGTCGTCGCCGTGGAAACAGGAAGCGTCGTCGTCACCGTGGAAACAGGAAGCGTCGTCGTCGCCGTGGAAACAGGAGGCGTCGTCGCCGTGGAAACAGGAGGCGTCGTCGCCGTGGAAACAGAAGGCATCGTCGCCGTGGAAACAGAAGGCGTCGTCGCTGTCCGCGTGGGCAGAGCAGGCGGCTCGTCTGTCGGCGTGGGCGGAGCCAGAGGCGGAGCCAGAGGCGGAGCCAGAGGCGGAGCAGGCGGCTCGTCTGTCGGCGTGGGCGGAGCCAGAGGCGGAGCAGGCGGCTCGTCTGTCGGCGTGGGCGGAGCCAGAGGCGGAGCAGGCGGCTCCTCCGTCGGCGTGGGCAGAGCCAGAGGCGGAGCAGGCGGCTCGTCTGTCGGCGTGGGCGGAGCCAGAGGCGGAGCAGGCAACGGAGTATCTGCGGGTGGTGGATGTCTCAGCTGGACTGCTGGGTTGGCCGTAGGGGGAATCATCACCTGCAGCGCGGAGAGTATACTGCCCAGCTGTCTCTCCAAAATATCAAGGCGGGCGTCTTGGCGTTCCGCCATGGCATTGACGCAAGCCCCAAGAACGCCAAACTGTTCCTCCTGTTGTCCAAGTTGTTTGGCCTGTTGGTGCAATGCCCTTTTTACTTGGTCAGTCACTGCGGGGTCTCGTGTGCTTTGCAGCGATGGAGCAGGAGGTGGAGAGGATGGTGTTTGCAGGACCACCAGGGTTGATGGTGGCGTCAGAGTGGCAGGCGTCCGGGCTGTCGTTGTCGTGGAAACAGGTGCTGGTGCGGAAACCAGACTTGGATTCAGTGCTGGTGCGAGAACCAGCCTTGGAGCAGGTGCTGGGCGTGACTTTGGCGGAGGTGGCCTGGCCGGGGGTTGCGGCTTAGCATGCCGAAGGTCTGGTGGCGGAGGCCGGCATGGAGTTTTGGGCTTGGCTGGGCGCAGCTGTGCCCGCCCACTAGCAAAGCACCCAGTACTAGCCCCCCCCTCAAGAAGTGGATCCCAGACGCGTCTTGTGCAGTCTGGAAAAGTCTTTAGGGGTGGGAGGGAGGAGGTGAGGAGGTGGGTAGGCTCCTCCCCTTTTGATTGTCCAAATTGACTATTCTGCTATTCAATAGTGGACTGTAGGGACGACCAGGAGGGAGAAAACAGAGGAGTGGGCGGAGCTTGAGCCATAGGGGGTGGGGCTTGAAAACCAGAATGTGACTGGTACTGACTAGACTTATAATTAACAAAAATGTCCTGATAGTATTTAATTGTTGAATTAAAGTCATTTGGAGGCGGCTGACAGAAAGAATTGACTGAATTAAAAAAAATGTCTTCGTCTATGACGTCATCACCAGTGGACAGGATGACATCATCCGCGCGGGTCTCCAGCTGACTGACAGCCCAATCAGTGAACTGTTTGGCAAAGTGAGTGATGGGATTACCAAACATCGGCGGAGGGGAATCCTGGGCTGCTTGGCTGTGTTCCGGAGGGAAGAATTGCGGGGGTGGCGCGTCTCTGTCCCGAGCTGAAGCCGTTTTGTGCGACTTCCGCCTTCGCTGACGCGTGCGAGCGGGCTGAGAGCGGACCTCCCCGGGCCAGATGGAGTTGATCGGGACCAGAACACCTCCAGGTCCCCATATCATCTCGTCATCTGGATTGCAGCGGAGCGTCTCTGCCTCCATCGCTCGGAGGACCATCCACGCACCTTCTTCATCCACCTCAGTCATGCCCGATGCGAAAGAACTCTTTGCTTGCCTCGTACTGTGACGACCGGGGCGCATTGTGATGCGGGGTTCGTTCTCTCAGGAATGCAGACGGGCGTCAGACACAGCGTGCAGGTAAGAAGGTATTTATTTAATAAATAAGTTATACTGGAACAAAGAAAAGGGTGCTCATAGCACATAAGGCAAAAACTAAAAGAGCTAGCATGGGAGCTAGAAGGTCAAAACTAAGGAAGATAAGCGTGGAAGCTAACAGGTACCGAGCCAGAACAAAAGTCGTCAACTGTTGCATGAAAACAAACTCAGGTGTACAAAACAGGTACTCAAGGAGTCCAAAACTAACCAAAAACACAAGTCTCTTGAAAACATAAACAAAAAATATGATCCGGGCAGCGGATCATAACAATTTTGTTCTTGTTACTTGGGGCAGTATAGCTCGGTTGCTAGGGTGGCCGTGCCAGCAACTTGAGGGTTCCAGGTTCGATCCCAGCTTCTGCCATCGTAGCTGTTGTGTCCTTGGGCAAGACATTTTACTCACCTGCTCCCAGTTAACATTGGTTTAAATGTAACTTAGGTATTGGGTTTCACTATGTAAAGCGCTTTGAGTCACTAGAGAAAAGCGCTATATAAATATAATTCACTTCACATGATATCTTGTTGTTCTATTTTCTCATTTCAAGGGGAACTGCACTTTTTGGAATCATTCACAGTCCCTTTGTAAGTTAAAGTTCAGGTCCCAACGGTAGTCCCACACTAGGTGTGGTGAAATGATCCTCTGCATTTGACCCATCCCCAAGTTCACCCCCTGGGAGGTGAGGGCAGCGGAGGCCGCGCTCGGAAATCATTTGGTGATTTAACCCCCAACCCTTGATGCTGAGTGCCAAGCAAGGAGGCAATGGGTCCCGTTTTTATAGTCTTTGGTATGACTTGGCCAGGATTTGAACTCACAACTTTCCAGTGTCAGGGCAGACACTCTAACCACAAGGCCACTGAGCAGGTCGATGGTTAATGCATCCTCAATAGAAAATAAACCTTAGCAAAAGTTAGCTAACAATTGAGTCATTGGTAGCCGCTCTATTCTGCCTATAAAGTGCTCTAAATAACATCCTAAAACCTTCATCAACATTTTAAATACACACTGTACATATATACAGTATGTAATGTAGTAACATTCTTAATAACATGTCATATTTACATATCTTGCTCATTTTAAGCATACAATGTCTGCTCTCACTGGGATGCCGACTGATGGGATGTTCATATCTTCCCGTTTAGATGAAGAATTAATCCTCACAAAGGGTTAAAAAAGGGTGGGTGCAAAAGAGCATATTTTCGTGTCTTTCTTGCCATCTTCAGGTCTAAGTTGGATGTCAAAGTTGACCAAGTTCTTGGTTTATGTCCACAACCTTCTACTACATAAATGAGAAGAATGATTTATAATCTAGAATTAGCTTTCACCATCTTAGAGGCGATAAAGCAGCTCAGTATGTCAATATAGCAGCATAAGCTAGTTACTTCTGTGATCAATGCACCGCTAAAAGTAGGTCCTTAACGTTAGCGCTTATAATAACTATATCGCTAATACTTGGTTATTATTCAGGTCACAAAATGTAAATGGAGTATTGTTGGCAGTTTTTGGATGGTTATTTGGAGGACTTTGTGGGTCTAATAGAGGAGCTCCCATTGACTCCAATGTTAGCTGATTTTTGCTTACGTTTTTTTACTAATTATAATTCATGAAAATGAAAAACATATGTCTTATATAAGGATTGTGAATGATAGGCGACATTTTAAAAAAGTGCAGTTTCCTTTGAATTTGTCAGATAAGTAAACAGTCCTTCAAATTAAAGATGAAAAAGGTTGTTTATAGATATTATCCACAATGAAGTTACAGTAAAACTAAGCACACAAGGGAAAGTACATTCATATACACATGAAGTACACATATGTGTAAGAATCATGTTAACCACCAGAATATCGTCTCGTTCTCCTAAAGCCAATATCGAATATCCTTTGGTGAGCTGACCGTATCGTCACACCCCTAGTTTAATAGCACACCAACCCCATGACATGACACTTCCACGTGATATAGAACAGGAGTACCACATTTTAAAAGTACACACACATCTGAAGAATGTAAAAAATAAATATATTTGGTGGGCCAAACAAAATGACTCGGCGAACCAATGTTTGGTTTGGGCGATATGACCTAAAATCTATATCCTAATAACAATATATGTCACCATATATCATTTGGTATATGATTGATAATAGAAGAATTTCAAAGCGGGTTACAAAGGCTCCTAATTTGGCAGCTGACATATGCAGTAACATATTGTGTCATTTCTAATTGTATTATTGTGTTAAAACAATTATTATTAATGTACTTGTTTATTTACTGTTAATATCTGGTTACTTTCTTTGAGAAAATAATACTGCAAATGATGTAATATTTTACTGCATATTTCAGCAACTAAATTAGGAGCCTGTGTAGCCTGTTTTAAAATGGTTCTATTAGTAATTCTATATGAAATAATATATCGCAAAATCAATTTTAAACCATATCGTCTATCCATAGTAAAAAGTCCTGTCGTCCTGGTTTGTTTTTATTGTCCTGTGCATAATGTTGTAAAGAGCAGCGTGTTTGTGCGTCACTGAGATTTCAAGACAGTTCATACGAGAACTTGTTTTTCCTAAGTGCATGTAAAAGTACTGAATGCATTGTGTGACTGAGCAGAGATGGTGTGTTTGTCTTGCAGACGTCTGTGTAGAACATCTTCACCCTGAGCAACAGCAGTGGAGCTTCAGGATGGAGCCACAGCCCTCCCACATTAAGAAGGAAGAGGAATACCCACTGATCCCCCATTTTAAAGAGGAAGAGGAGAACCCACTGACACCCCATTTTAAAGAGGAAGTGGTGGATCCACTGACTCCTCACGTTAAGGACGAAGAGGAGGATCCTCTGACACCCCATTTTAAAGAGGAAGAGGAGGACCCACTGACCCCTCACGTTAAGGACAAAGAGGAGTACCCACCGACCCCTCACATTAAAGAAGAAGAGGAAGACCCACTGACCCCTCACATTAAAGAGGAAGAGGAGGAACACAGCATCAGTCAGCAGGGAGATCATATTGAAGGACTGGAGGAGGTTGATGTCACCAAGATGCCAGTGACTGGTGTCCCTGTGAAGAGTGAAGATGATGAGGTCAAAGGTGAAAGTGAGGAGAAGAGAGAGGCGGAGCCTCCAAGCAGCAGCTCAACACAACACATGACAACAGAAGCTGATGGAGACCACTGTGGAGGATCACAAGCAGACAAGATCTTAGCTCCACTATCAGATAGTGAGGACACAACGTCACACTCTCCTGACACTGATGATGAACACTCTAAAGATGATGCAACATGTCACACTGACAACACTCACTTCACATGTTCTCACTGTCACAAAACTTTTAAATACCATAGTTCGCTGAAAAGACACATGAGAACACACACTGGAGAAAAAACGTTTTCATGTTCATTCTGCGGTAAAGATTTTACTCATAGGCACGATTTGAAAATACACATGAGAATACACACTGGAGAAAAACCTTTTTCCTGCTCAGAATGTGGTAAAAGTTTTGTAACAAATCAAAGTTTAAAAGCACACATGGGAACACACACTGGAGAAAAACCTTTTTCATGTTCAATCTGCGGTAAAGGTTTAACTCATAGGCAACATTTAAAAATACACATGAGAATACACACTGGAGAAAAACCTTTTTCCTGCTCAAAATGTAGTAAAAGTTTTGTAACAAATCAAAGTTTAAAAGCACACATGGGAACACACACTGGAGAAAAACCTTTTTCATGTTCAATCTGTAGTAAAGGTTTAACTCATAGGCAACATTTGAAAGTACACATGAGAATACACACTGGAGAAAAACCTTTTTCCTGCTCAGAATGTGGTAAAAGTTTTATAATAAATCAAAGTTTAAAAGCACACATGAGAACACACACTGGAGAAAAACCTTTTTCATGTTCAATCTGTGGTAAAGATTTTACACATAGGCCACATTTGAAAGTACACATGAGAACACACACTGGAGAAAAACCTTTTTCATGTTCAATCTGCCATAAAGATTTTACTCAAAGGGAGCATTTCAAAACACACATGAAAACACACACTGGAGAAAAACCTTTTTCATGTTCAATCTGCTGTAAAGATTTTACTCGCAGGGACTATTTCAAAACACACATGAGTACACACACTGGAGAAAAACCTTATACATGTTCAGTATGTTGTAAAAGTTTTGCACAAAGTCCGCATTTGAAAAGACACATGAGTACACACACTGGAGAAAAACCTCATACATGTTCAGTATGTGGTAAAAGTTTTGTACAAAGTCCGCATTTGAAAAGACACATGAGAACACACACTGGAGAGAAAGTGTGTAGTTGCAGTGTGTGTGGTGAAAGATTGTCTTCTAAGTACCAGTGTAAGAAACACAAGTGTGCTGGTGAGAACAGCAGCAGCAAATGAAACTGCAGGATTTGAAATAAACTGTCTAAACTTTAACTTTGACCTTCTAACAACATCAGCACATATATTCTAACATTTATAGATTAGATATTGTAGATTATTGCTTTTTTTCAGTCAAGTACACGTTTTAATATAGAACATTGTGTACTTTCATTTAAAAATGAACACAACACTTTGACTGTAAAGGTGAGAATAAACAGGACAAAACATGTTACAAATACTTTTTATGTGTATGGAGATATTCAGAAATATTTTTTAACTATTAATGATGTTATAGATGAACTCCTTTATATGATGTACATATTTGTTTTACATGTGTTCATACCTTTGCTTTTGAGTACACGTAAATCCCTCTTAGTTCATATTTACTGGTTCACATGTGAAACATCTTCTGGAAGCATATTATTATTTACTTTATACATCATTTGAGCAGTTGTGTTTTATACAATTTTAAAATGTGTGAATTTATGAATCATTTGTTGGGTCTCAATAATCCATTCTTTTAATTACCTTTATTACTCTCTTTTGTAATATGAATATTGTTTTATATGTATGTCCCCTTTATGCAATATGTAGATTAGAGAAAATGGCAACATTATATGTGGAAGGTTATGAAGGATAGTTTTGTTTTTAATCATCTACATTTCTAATTAAAAAACTACACATGACAATTGTTTTTTAAAGTTGTTTTTTCCCCCCTTTTTTAGAATCCCTCAAACATTATCAATCTCAGAAAACATGGGAAAGTATCATGAGTGTAATATTTATTTTGTTATTTTTCTCTTTCCTAATGCTACTGTTGTTTCAATACATTGCTAAATATTTGATTATTTTTACGAAAATAAGTTCTTTGTCTTTGTTTTGAAAATGTAAAATGGACAAGTTTACTTTTATTTTCAGAATAAGTAAATAGTATATAATAAAATAGTTGTACCGGGGAGCATAGACATGTTCTAAGGGTAGGCAGCATGGAGCGCTACTGCCTACTGGCGCTGACGAGACGCGGGGCCGCCATCTTGGAGTGGTGATCAGTGCAATTCATTTGGCAGGAGCAATGAACATTTCATTCATCTTACCTCACTGAATACCACTGATTTTCACACGCTTTTTTGTCATACATGCAGCTATGATAAAGGACACATGTTTTATTATTCATAGTTTGCTTAACAGTAATAGAATATTCTTATATGCTATAAGTGAGCAGACCTCCCAGATCAAAACTGGGAATATAATCCCAGAGAAGGGTCAGCTATTTTGAAGTTGAAGAAAGAATATGATGAGGTTATATATACATGCTACATAAACAATGTATGAATACATTAGATATCTATATATCTTATAGACTGTATCTCTGTTGCTGCAGCAGCACAGAGTTTATTCTCTCTTGACATTTTGTATTGATATTTTCTATTACATTCTTCCCTTAAATGATCATGTTTACAGTTATTGTTTTATATGTATTTTTGATGTATGTCGCTTTGGATAAAAGTGTCTGCCAAATACTTCAACATAAACAAATATAAACACCTGAAAGTCTTTATATCAGCTAAAACCACCAATCTGTTTCACTGGATTCAGAATAAAAGCAAATTCTGTTTTACCCAACAATGTTAGTATTTGAATATTGTTACTTGAAGCTAGACTAAATGTAGACTTGTATAATACTGTACAGCCACTGTCCATCTGATTGTCTAGCTAGCTAACATATATTATCCCCCCCTACACCATACTTGCCAACCCTCACGATATTCCCGGGAGACTCCCGAATTTCAGCGCCTCTCCCGAAAACCTCCCGGGACAAATATTCTCCCGATTTTCTCCCGATTTTTAGCCGGAGCTGGAGGGGGCGTGGACCTGAGTGACGAGTCGACAGCCTGTTCTCACGTCCGCTTTTCCACAATATAAACAGCGTGCCTGCCCAATCACGTTATAACATCTAGGGCTTTTAGAGAGTGCACAACTGCGCACACAACGAGGAGACGAAGCAGAAGAACAAGGAAGATACAGCCATGGCGAGTTGGCGACGCCGACGACGAGTAAGATGAACAAATACGCTTGTAAGTTCCAAAACAAATGGAATCAAGAATTTCAGTTTATCCAGGACAGTTCGAATCTCCCGAATTCGGAGGTTTCAAGGTTGGCATGTATGTCCTACACAATCTGGACTGTGGTCCTAACTTTTACCCCTGTTGGCTTTTACAATCTTTATCTTCATCATTTATTTCAACTTTATGTTATTCAAGTATGACATTCTTTAATTTAATTAATTTCATTGACAAGCAATTCTATTATGGTCATACTCTTGTTTGCTAGCGGCTACCATTTCAGTGCTATTGAAGATCTTTGCTCCTTCTCAACTCTGTGCTAATATTCTTTTCACTAAATACAACCATCCATCCATCCATCCATTTTCTACCGCTTGTCCCTTTTGGGGTCGCTGGAGCCTATCCCAGCTGCATTCGGCCGGAAGGCGGTGTACTACCCCGGACAAGTCGCCACCTCATCACAGTGTCAACACAGATAGACAGACAACATTCACACTCACATTCACACACTAGGGACCATTTAATGTTGCCAATCAACCTATCCCCAGGTGCATGTCTTTGGAGGTGGGAGGGGCCTATCCCCAGGTGCATGTCTTTGGAGGTGGGAGGGGTCTATCCCCAGGTGCATGTCTTTGGAGGTAGGAGGGGCCTATCCCCAGGTGCATGTCTTTGGAGGTGGGAGGGGCCTATCCCCAGGTGCATGTCTTTGGAGGTAGGAGGGGCCTATCCCCAGGTGCATGTCTTTGGAGGTGGGAGGGGCCTATCCCCAGGTGCATGTCTTTGGAGGTGGGAGGGGCCTATCCCCAGGTGCATGTCTTTGGAGGTGGGAGGGGCCTATCCCCAGGTGCATGTCTTTGTAGTACAAATACAACCAATAGTACGTTAATGTTAAATCTTACTTGTGAAAAGTAATCCCCCGATACCTATCTTCAACAGTCCGCATCTTTGTTTTCTACCTGTCAACTGTCAGTTTAGCATCTTTGTTTTCTACCTGTCAACTGTCACTTTAGCATCTTTGTTTTCTCCCTGTCAACTGTCAGTTTAGCATCTTTGTTTTCTACCTGTCAACTGTCAGTTTAGCATCTTTGTTTTCTACCTGTCAACTGTCAGTTTAGCATCTTTGTTTTCTACCTGTCAACTGTCAGTTTAGGCTGCTCGCCGGCTCCTCATCACCTCTTCAAGATGGCGGCCGAATTTCTCGCGTCACAGCAGCCAATGCTGCGTCTACTTATAAGATGTCTATAGTTATTACCCTGTAAAGACTGTGATGTTTAGATACAAGAAGGACATTGATGTTACCTGCACCTTATGTACCATGCATGTTGCACCTTATGTTACCTGCACCTTATGTACCATGCATGTTGCACCTTATGTTACCTGCACCTTATGTACCATGCATGTTGCACCTTATGTTACCTGCACCTTATGTACCATGCATGTTGCACCTTATGTTACCTGCACCTTATGTACCATGCATGTTGCACCTTATGTTACCTGCACCTTATGTACCATGCATGTTGCACCTTATGTTACCTGCACCTTATGTACCATGCATGTTGCACCTTATGTTACCTGCACCTTATGTACCATGCATGTTGCACCTTATGTTACCTGCACCTTATGTACCATGCATGTTGCACCTTATGTCCCATGCATCCAGAGACAGTTTAGCAGCTGTTTTGGACTTGTGAAAGCACTCCATCACTATGGCAGCCATCTGTGGCTTCATCCTGGACAATATTCATGACAAATGTGTGCTTTGTTTTAAAGATGTGCTATTTGGATTTACACTGTATGAATACAATTTGAAAATTAATTTGACCTTTGCAACGTCATGATACTATTGGCTAAGTTTTATATTCATAAAAGCAAGTTTCTCAATACCCGACCAGTTTTTTGTGCCTTTAAAAAAGAATTAGAACTCGACTTTAAAACACTCTCTACCTCTAACAAGCAAAAAGATGATGCTGTGTTCCACATTTAAGTTATTTACTGAACTTGTGTGAGCCTATGGCTTTGCACTTTGTTATATATATATATATATATATATATATATATATATATATATATATTTATTTATTTATTTTTGCTTTCTATTTTAGTTACTTTATGGAGTTTACCCCCTGGCGCTGATTTGTACTGTTTTTGTACTTTGTAGTTTTGATTATTATTATTTCTTGATTGTTTGTAAATGTTGCAGTTTATAAATAAAGGTTTATAGAATAAATAAAAAAAACAAAAACAAAAAAAGACAAAGTATCGTAATGAAAGCCTGCAACTATTATATATATATATATATATATGTATACAAAAAAATTAATATTTTTTCCCCAAAAAAATAGTTTAAACTGAAATATTTGATGTGTAGTAATTGGAGCCTTCTATAGGTCGATAACATTATTTTGATTTTGATTCATTATTTTGAGCTTTTATAAATAAAATAAAGCAATCGACGATTGTCAATTATAAGTTTTTATATTTGTTTATTTTTGTTTTTGTTTTATGCAGCTAAAAACAGCCTGCCTGACAGCTTTCTGTTATAAGAGTCAACATTGCAACTTTTTCTTATTACATTTCACCTGTTTGCTCTTTTATTACACTTTCTTTTTTTCTTTTTTATGAGTATTTTTATGTCAGGAGTATTTTTCAGGTCCAGGTACAGACACATTTTTCAGGCGAGCAGTCTGAAAAACATGATTTGAACTTGTTCTATCTGCCTTTACTCATCCTTCAAGAGAAATGCAAACTAATACTTTTTAAATACCTGGGCTCTTGTATGCCTTTTCATTTTGGCTCTAAACTTTTAAAGATGAAATAAAGCAATTGACGTAAATCATTGTCAAATGTTTTATATTGCTTAATTAACACAATACATTAGCAACATCTGTCACATGTGGTCTTCTATTCATGTTCAATTCATTATAAATGAAATTAATCAACAACAACTACACTTTAACATTACTAAATTAACACAACACATCAGTTTAGGTAATCTCTGCATATTTACTGTCATGATTTTGCTCATGTTGTGTTATAATTAAATTAAGTAATTAATTCATTCATTTATACAGCACACATTCTCATATTGTGTATTAATTATGATACATTGTTATATTGTTATATTGCAGTAACAGCCAAACTGGTGTTGAACATATTGACGGACTATCCGTGACTGGTGAACTTATAAAATGACATGTGTTTTTGTAAAACTGAAAGTGAAATTGGTTTTCTTTTGCAAGAAATGAGAAACAGCGCCCTCTGGCGTGAGTGTAAAAGCTTACAGCACCTGGTATTCCCAGGCGGTCTCCCATCCAAGTACTAACCAGGCCCGACCCTGCTTAGCTTCCGAGATCGGACATGTTCAGGGTAGTATGGCCGTAAGCCGAAAGACGCGGCGAAAACAACCTTTTTAAATGAAACTCTCACAGACGGGGTGAGAGACATCCATCCATCCATTTTTCTACCGCTTGTCCCTTACCTCGCCCACGCCTCCTACCACTCCGTCCTGCATGAAGCTGAGGAGCCACGACTCGTCTCGCTCTGATCAGGCAACTTATGATTTAAAGGGGTCATATAAGCTACTGTTTATTTACCAAAATAAGTTGTATGTCTTTGTTTTGAAAATGTAAAAGTTTATTTTTATTTTCGGAATGTTGAAATAGTTGTACCGGGGGTGGGGGGGAAGAGCTGTTACTTCTTTCTCTCGCGAGATCTGGAAAAGAGCTGGTTTGTACTTGTTTCTCTCGCGAGATCTGACAAGACTGCGCGCGAAGCAAACAGGGCGAGGATAAAGCAAGATGGCGTCTGACGGTGAAGACGTTATTGCAGTCGTCACAGTTCAGTGTTCTTAATCTGTGCGTCCATGTACACATATATGTCCTTTATTACACTCTATTAAATAGAGTCATAATAACTGTTTGTATATTAGTCTGAGCGCACTTCTCCAGCTAGCTTAGCTTGCTAGTTAGCTTAGCTTGTTAGCTGCTAACAAAGAGAGATGAAAACACATCGCTAAGCAGAGATCAAGTGTGAGTGTAAAGTGTTGTGATTGTGTGAAAATGTGCGAAAGAACCATAGCAGAGTACGAGGAGGAACTTTGTCCAACAAAAGAGGAGAAGGAGCGACAACATGAAAAACATCAAGTTGTGTTACACACAACAGGTTTGTTTACTTCTTACTCTCACATCTTTACTAACTTTATATTTATTATGAACACTTTTCTTCAATAGATTGTCTATAGAAAGATGAATTGTCATGTGAGGATGTTCAGACACACAATATTTATGAGAGGTTGATGTTCCTCTCAGTTTGTAACAAAGTGTATCAACATGTTTACACAAAACTCACACAGTCACCGGGGGAATATTCCAGAGAGCAGGTTAAGTGCAAACTCCTCGAAAGTTTTACCTCCAAATATAGAGAAGTAAGACAAAGTCAGTTACCATGGTAACTGACGCTGTAAACCTAGCCTGCTAGCTGGCAGGTTTGACAAGTTATTTATGTGTGTAAAAGCTATACTGACCTGTTATTTCCTTCATATTGGTGCAGCCATTAACCTACTACAACACCTGCTACATCCACCTACTCAGTGGCCTAGTGGTTAGAGTGTCCGCCCTGAGATCAGTAGATTTTGAGTTCAAACCCCGACTGAGTCATACCAAAGACTATTAAAATGGGAGCCATTACTTCCCCCATCAAGGGTTGGAATTGGGGGTTAAATCACCATAAAAATGATTCCCGGGCGCAGCCACCGCTGCTGCTCACTGCTCTCCTCACCTCCCAGGGGGTGATCAAGGTT
Organism: Nerophis lumbriciformis; assembly: GCF_033978685.3. Taxonomy (NCBI): domain Eukaryota; kingdom Metazoa; phylum Chordata; class Actinopteri; order Syngnathiformes; family Syngnathidae; genus Nerophis; species Nerophis lumbriciformis. The sequence goes on along the minus strand of NC_084575.2, from coordinate 5,879,600 downwards.
AATGGGTCAAATGCAGAGAACAATCTGGCCACACCTAGTGTGTGTGTGACAATCATTGGCACTTTAACTTTTTAATGTGGCAGTGATTGTGGAAAAAACAAAGCCTGATCTAAAGATGACATCTTGATCTCATACCATCTCAAACCAATTGGCCGTTCATTATTAAGTGAAATGTCTTAAAGTCGCTTAAATTTGTCTTTAACCAGGCAACATTAAGTTTTATCCAGTTACTCGATTAATCGAAAACATTTCCAGTAGAACACTTGATTAATAACATTTTCAATAGCCACAGCCCTATATTTCATGTATTATTTAATATTTAGCATGTAGGAGTTAAAATGTGTTTTGTTTGTGTCCTGTAGACATCCATCAGCTGATTGGACGCCAAGAAGAATGTCTCCCTCATCTGCAGGGGGACAGTTTCACTTCGGAGGATCCACAGCCCTCACACATGAAAGAGGAAGAGGAGGGAGAGTGTGTTGTAGGGCAGGAGGAGGATGATGTCAGCAAGTTTCCACTGACTGTTGTCTCTGTGAAGACTGAAGAGCATGAAGACAAAGCACCTGAGTCCTCACAGCTTCATCACAGTCCAAGTAAGCACAACATCCACATATCATCTAATACAATGTTTGTGACACATGTTCATCCGGGGGCCACATTTATGACTAAAGATGGAGATATACTTGCTTTTTAACACCACCATTTAAAAATGAATGCTCATCAATCATCAACAGTGTAATTGCTGGGGTGTAACCATGTGACCTAGAGGCCGTCCTCCTTACCTCACGTGGTCAAATGAAGGCAAACATTCAATATGGCTACTGTTTATTTACCTTTAGCAGCACACATGTCAGCATATTTCAAAGGTTTAGTGGTGAAGATTAGGGATGTGTACCAAGTACCATTTTTTCAGTACTGGTTTCTAATTATGTCGTCCATGAGGACCGTGAAGATTCTGGACTAATGACGCAACTATTGGTATTTTTAATTCCAGCTGACTGACGTAACTATGACACGTTGTCACATTGAGTTCAGCTGCCGCTGCTACACATTAAAATCAGCTTTGAATAATGACAAATAAGGAAGCAACAACACGCAGAAGTTTGATGTGTGTGTTATTGACAAGAAGATGACATAACTGCATTTCACCTTGCACTGCACACATAGTTGACTTCTTTAAGATTTCAAATAAACAGCTGTTTTTTTTTTCTTGTTTTTTTTTTCTTTATTTAACCAGGTAAAAATCCCATTGAGATCAAAGGTCTCTTTTCTAAGGGAGACATGGCCAAGAGGGCAGCAGCAAGGTTACATTAAAACAGTAAACAACACATAAAACATTAAATATACAACATTAAAACTTACTGACATGGGGCGGTATAGCTCGGTTGGTAGAGCGGCCGTGCCAGCAACTTGAGGGTTGCAGGTTCGATCCCCGCTTCCGCCATCCTAGTCACTGCCGTTGTGTCCTTGGGCAAGACACTTTACCCACCTGCTCCCAGTGCCACCCACACTGGTTTAAATGTAACTTAGATATTGGGTTTCACTATGTAAAGCGCTTTGAGTCACTAGAGAAAAGCGCTATATAAATATAATTCACTTCACTTCACATAACACATGTACATATAGACAAGGTAGACTGCAATCCTTTCACAGAAGCTTTAAACTCATTCAATGTAACAAGGGTTTGAAGTTTAATATTGGATTGTAGGTTATTCCAAGCCTTCACTGCTGAAAACCTAAATGCTTTCTTGCCCAGTTCAGTTCTTACTTTGGGGACGACAAATTGCAGAACATTCATTGAACGAAGATTGTGACTTCCTTGTTTCTTTGTAAAAATACAAGACAGCTAAGATGGGGTGATACCCAGAATGGTTTTGTAGATGAACACGTACCAATGATTGAGGCGTCGAGCACATAAAGATGTCCAGTTAATTATTGAGTATAACACACAATGGTGAGTAAGTTAACCTTTGAGTATAACACACAATGGTGAGTAAGTTAACCATTGAGTATAATCCCCAAATGGTGAGTAAGTTAACCATTGAGTATAACACACAATGGTGAGTAAGTTGGTGATGAATCTCAGTGCCCCGTGGTACACACTATCCAGCTTGTGGAGACAACCAGCAGTAGCATTCATGTACAACACATCTCCATAGTCAATAACAGGTAAAAAGGTTGTTTCCACCAATTTCTGTTTCACAGTAAAAGAAAAGCAAGACTTGTTTCTATAATAAAATCCCAGTAAAAGTTTCAGTTTTTTTACAACATACTGAATGTGCTCCTTAAAACTCAAGTGGTCAATTAAAAATCCGAAATATTTAAAAGCAGATACTAACACAATTTGTTGCCCATTTCTTGTTCAAATGTTCTCACACAGTGCTGATCTTACAGTTTTTGACGTGGTAAAGAACATACACTTTGTTTTCTCTGCATTTAAAGCAGTTGAAGATAGCAAAGTTGTTCTTGTACTTTGTCAAATGCATGTTGTAGATATTTAAAGGCCTCAGCAGGAGTGGGTGCTGTGCAGTATATGACAGTATCATTAGCGTAGGAATGGAAAGTTGAGTTCGGAATATTCTGTCCAAGATTATTAATTATTAATTAATAATGGGCCCAACACAGAACCTTGAGGGACACCCCTTTTCACTTGCAGTACGTACGAGAAGGAACTTTCTATCTGAACAGCCTGAGTTCTGCTTGTGAGGTCATTTGCAAACCATCCAACTGCTTGCTGAGAAAAACCAATAGCTGAAAGACGTTTGATTTAAATGACATGATCAACAGTATCAAATGCCTTTGAAAAGTCAATAAAGAGGGACAGACAGCACTGCCTCTTGTCAAGAGCTTCAGTTACATCATTTATAAACTTCATAGCAGCAGTAACAGTACTGAGATTTCTGCCAAAACCTGACTGAAATGGTGAGAGAATAAAGTTGGTGTCCAAAAAGTCTTTTATCTGTTCACTGATAAGGGATTCAAGCACTTTTGCCAGAACAGAGAGATTAGAGATCGGTCTGTAATTATTTAGATTACTAGGGTCACCTCCTTTTAATAGGCGGATTACAAGGGCAGATTTCCAATCCAAGGGGATTTCATTTGAAATTAGAGTCAGGTTAAAAATGTAAATCAGTGGTCCAGCTATAATTTCAGCTGCCAACTTTAGGAAGAGCGGCTCCAACTTATCTGAGCCAGCTGACTTTCTAGGTTTAAGTTGTTTTCGAGCCCTCATGTCCTCTGTTGTGGTAAAGGGCGTAACGTTAATAACCTGGGTATTTTCAACGGTTCTTTCCGGAGTTAGCAGAACTTGAGTAAAGTTGTCAGAATTAAGGAGAAAACCAGAGGAAATAAAATGATTATTATATTGACTACCCATTTCTCTTCTGTCACTTACTCTGACACCATCAACAAGTATACTAGGTGGGAGATTGACTGAATTACAGCAGGCGGACAAAGATTTGATGATTTTCCAAAACTTCTTTGGGTGTTTGAGGTTTTCAGTTGTTGTGGAGAAATAAAATTCTGATTTGACTTTCCGAAGGAGAGAGGTAAATTAATTTCTTAATTGTCTAAAATTCAACCAATCTGTTCCTAACCCTGACTTGCGTGCCCTGGCCCAAGCAGCATTACGCTCATGCAATACATCTGACAGGTCCGATGTAAACCACTGATTGTCACGTCCTTTAACCCTACATTTTCTAAAAGGGGCATGTTTGTTCACTATATTTAAGAAGTTTTCGTGAAAATATTTCCAAGCCAGTTCAACATTATCAAAAAGAGCAATTGTATCCCAATTAAAAAGATGCAAGTCATGTAAAAAAGCTTGCGTCTCAAATAATTTCATATTATGTTTTTCAAGAAGACGAGGCTTGCTTTTAGGAATCCTTGTGTCTCGCACTACTGCAATCACACAATGATCACTCACATCATTAGGGAAAACACCAGATGCAACACATTTGAAGGGTATATTTGTTAGAATTAAGTCAATGAGTGTAGCTTTTTGAGGGCATTTAGGATTAGGTCTTGTAGCTGAGTTAATTAATTGTGTTAAATTTAGAGATTGACACTGCTTTCAAAAAGTCCGACACAGATGTGAGCGAGTCCCAGTTCAAATCACTATTTCATTGTATTTCAGTTGAGACCGAAGCTTCACAGAAGAATATACGGAATTACTAGGGGCAGATGGAGGCCTATAACACCCCGCTACCATAATGTGGTGATTTCTAGCTAATTCAATTTCAAGTGCTAACAGTTCAAGTTCTTTACTTACTGATTCAGAGAGCACTAATTTAACATCAAACCTCTGCTTAATATATGTGGCCACTCTACCACCTTTTCTTTGTCGGTCAGTACGATATACATTATAGCCATGAATGTAAATATCTTTATCAAGCACAGATTGTTTAAGCCAAGTTTCAGATAAGACTACAATATCAGCATTTGTTGAGTTTATCCAGATCTTTATCATATCCAGTTTAGGGAGTAAACTCCGAACATTGATATGAATAATCCCAAGACCAGATCCTGTTTTAAAATACGCAGGTGTAAAACATTGTGTAGGTGTATCAGGGCCTGGATTAGTCTCAACATTTCCTGAGAGCAATAACAATAATATAACTAAACATTTGCGCTTAAAGTTACCATCTTTTGAGTCGGTCTTTAATCTGTCAAGGTAAGTGCTCACCATAGGGGAGGATGCAGTAATGTTGACGTGATCTCTCAAAACAAGGAAACAATAAGAATGAATGGACTCTACCATAGTATGCAGCCATTTTGTTTTGTCCAAAGTCACAGAAATCTTCAACTGAGATAAGGCCGAGGTTAGTTTGTAGCTGCCACTATGATGAAATGTCAAATTATCAAATATGTCAAACTGTGCATCTTGAAGTAGCATAGCTCGTGAGTGGGGGTGACCAGACCCATTTAGGACACCAGTAAAACCACACAAAAGTATAACACACAATATAATAATTTGTGACATAGTGAGAGGAGAAGTTCCACTTGTTTCACCACTTTTGAAGATGTTAGCAGACAGGGCTAAAGACTAGCAACCAAGGCCGATGGGTGGAACCCCGTAGAAGAAGCCAATGGCTGGAGGTAAACAGCAGGCCGATGAAAGGCTAGTAGGCAGGTCGATGGTGGAAGGCTAGCAGGCAGGTCGATGGTGGAAGGCTAGCAGGCAGGTCGATGGTGGAAAGCCAGCAGGCAGGCCGATGGTGGAAGGCTGGTAGGCAGGTTGATGGTGGAAGGCTAGCAGGCAGGTCAATGGTGGAAGGCTAGCAGGCAGGTCGATGGTGGAAGGCTAGTAGGCAGGTCGATGGTGGAAGGCTAGTAGGCAGGTCAATGGTGGAAGGCTAGTAGGTAGGTCGATGGTGGAAGGCTAGTGGCGCGGTTGGTAGAGTGGCCGTGCCTGAGGGTTCCTGGTTCAATCCCCACCTTCTACCAACCTAGTCACGTCTGTTGTGTCCTTGAGCAGGACACCTCACCCTTGCTCCTGATGGGTCGTGGTAAGCGCCTTGCATGGCAGATCTCGCCATTAGTGTGTGAATGAGTGAATGAGACGGGATGAGTTTGCTAAGTACAAAAATGAGTTGACATTTTTGAATGAAAGAAATTGCTGTTCTAAATGTGTCTCTAGATGTTGCAATAGCAATTCTTTGTATCTTTGTAGATGATGCTACATATGTAAAACACAGCTAAAACACATGATGTTAGCGCACCAGTCGGGGAAAATGAGCAAACTACATCAATAACATCCTGTAATTTGATTTTGATATTATTTATTTATCTTGATAGATTGAAAATGAACACCAATGAGTTGACTGATGAACATTATCACATAATTGATTCTGAAAGTGTAAAAAAGGACAACTAAAGATAGAATACTATTGTATGTAAAAAAAACCAAACATGATTTGTACATTTTCAGAATGTGTTTGTTCTATTTTTAAACAAAGAAAACAATCTGCAGTTATCTTTATTTTTACGTTATCTTGCCGTCATTTTACCAGTCCGGCCAACTTGGAGTAGATCTTCCTCCATGTGGCCCCCCATTTAAAATGAGTTTAAACACCTCTGGCCTGGATCTTTCTGCGAAAAGCAGATACGAGAAAAAAATCGGAATAAATCCCTAAAGATTTGTTGAGTAAAATCAAGGATTATTCGTCGGTGGCGTTCCCAGACATGTGGAACTATCTTGAGGTCCAGACATCATTCTACACCACAAATTATGGTTAAGTTTAGAGATAAAGTTTAGGTGTCATAGACCGTATACAGAATAAAATATTTACACACTTTATATCAGTGAGTGTAAAGTTAAGAATGCCTCAATCAATGCTGCCTTGTACTTATAAAAAAACTTGCTCCTCATCAAATTTCCAAGTCTGTTTTTGTACTCACTTTTGAATGAATTGTAGTGGCTGGGACAAAAGGAAGTATTTCCCGTGTTTTTATTGGTTGTTTTGCTACACTCTTTTAACACAACACACGAAAGAACACAAATAATGTCATTGTGTTAACAGTGTCAGTCCGAAACTATTTCTATTCTCTCTTTATCTTATTTACTTATTTACCCAACAGACGTCCAGCAGCCCCCCCACATTAAAGAGGAAGAGGATGATCCACTGCCCACCTACATTAAAGAGGAAGAGGAGGATCCACAGCCCACCCACATGAAAGAGGAAGAGGAGGATCTACACATGAAAGAGGAAGAGGAGGGAGAGTGTGTTGTAGGGCAGGAGGAGGATGATGTCAGCAAGTTTCCACTGACCGTTGTCTCTGTGAAGACTGAAGAGCATGAAGACAAAGCACCTGAGTCCTCACAGCTTCATCACAGTCCAAGTAAGCACATATCATTTTATTCTCAGGGCATTCAATCCATCACAACTGAACTGTTCACTTTGTCTTAGAAGACTCATCCAAGTAGGCTTCATCACTTCATGCTCATACACTTCAAGTCTTAAATCTAATCATTGGAATTTAGAGGAGAACTGCACTTTTTGGGAATTTTTCTATCGTTCACAATCTTTATAAAAGACATGATGGTGGATATATATATATATCCATCCATCCATTTTCTACCGCTTATTCCCTTTTGGGGTCGCGGGGGGCGCTGGAGCCTATCTCAGCTACAATCGGGCGGAAGGCGGGGTACACCCTGGACAAGTCGCCACCTCATCGCAGGGCCAACGCAGATAGACAGACAACATTCACACTCACATCCACACACTAGGGCCAATTTAGTGTTGCCAATCAACTTATCCCCAGGTGCATGTCTTTGGAGGTGGGAGGAAGCCGGAGTACCCGAAGGGAACCCACGCAGTCACGGGGAGGACATGCAAACTCCACACAGAAAGATCCCGAGCCCGGGATTGAACCCAAGACTACTCAGGACCTTCGTATTGTGAGGCAGATGCACTAACCCCTCTGCCACCGTATATATATATATATATATATATATATATTGTGGTACCTGATTCTCACCAAGACACAGGATTGGGTTTGTAGCAAGCCGAAAAGGGCATTTATTGTACAAGTCTTTTTAGGAAGGGCGGGGTGTGGAAGTAGCAAACTTAAAGTGTCCATTAATAAACATAAATATCTCCCATCTGGGGCTCTCAGTCCTTCACACAGCACACTTCTCTAAAGGTCAAAGGTTATTGCCTATAAAACAAGAGAAACACAATATAAGTAAAACATTTCACCAGTAATGTCTTTAGTGGGGAAATAGTGGATGTCTCACTCACCGCCTGATGCACCTGCCTTGACACAGAGGAGAGCCAGACCTGAATGAGGCAGAGTTAAGTATGGTTTGTAGCTGGGCCCCACCTGGCCGCACAGCTGGTGTCAATTCAGGCTGATTGAGTAGGTACAGGGGAATGTACCGCCCCTCGATGATGCGGCCAAGGCTGGGGCGTTGTCTTCCGTGTTCCACTCTGCCTCCATTCCCTGGCTCCTCCCCTGTGAGGTGCCTACCTGTCAGGCGGTGCTTGAGCGAGACTCCACATATCCCCCCCCTAAGCTCGTCGATCGGTCCGGGAGCTTCTTTGTCCTCTTCATAGAGGCGGGACATGGCGTCTGCATGTGGGATCGCCTTCCCAGGCCGATATTCCACGGTGAAGTGGTAATTTTGGAGTTCCAGGAACCAGCGTGTGACGCGATCGTTTCGGTCCTTATTTGTGGACATCCACTTCAAGGGGGCATGGTCTGTCACCAAGGTGAAGGTCCTACCCCATAGGTAGTAGCGGAGGTGGTGTATGGCCCACTTGACTGCCAAGCACTCCTTTTCTACTGTGGCATAATTTCGCTCATGGCTCTGGAGCTTCCTACTAATAAATGTCACTGGGTGCTCTTCTCCGTCCACGAGCTGGGCGAGCACGGCTCCAATGCCCGTGCCTGAGGCGTCAGTGTGGAGGATGAATGGCTGGCTGAAGTCGGGGGCTTTCAACACCGGTTCTTCACACAGGGCTTTCTTCAACATCTGGAAGGCAGTCTCGGCCTCAGCCGTCCAGGTGACATGCTGGGGCAGTTTGTTCCTTGTCAATTCATACAGTGGCGTTGCAATCGTGGAGACATTTTTAATAAACTTTTGATAATAGGATACCAGGCCAATAAAGGATTTTACTTGCTTTTTCGTCAAGGGGCGGGGCCATTCCTTGATGCACTCCACTTTGCGGGCCTGGGGTTTCACGCAGCCTCTTCCTATAGTATAACCAAGATAATCCGTCTCAGTCAGACCCACTCGGCACTTTTTAGCGTTGACAGTCAGTCCTGCACGTCTAAGGGCTCCTGGGACCGCGTCGAGATGCTAGAGATGGAGAGACCAGCTGGTGCTATGAATCACAATGTCGTCCAAGTAGGCGCCTGCATATTCTTGGTGGGGTCGTAGAATTCTGTCCATCATCCTCTGGAATGTGGCCGGGGCCCCGTGGATCCCGAAAGGCAAGACGGTATATTGGAACAGCCCCTCTGGTGTGGAGAAGGCCGTTTTAGGTTTCGCCCTTTCCGTCAATGGCACCTGCCAGTAGCCCTTGGTCAGGTCCAGGGTGCTGACGAAGCGAGCAGGGCCAAGCCGCTCTATCAGCTCGTCTACTCTGGGCATGGGATAAGCGTCACACAGTGATATCTCATTCAATTTACGAAAGTCATTACAGAATCTTAGGGACCCGTCGGGTTTAGGAACAATGACAATTGGGCTTGACCATGGACTATGGGATTCCTCTATTACTCCCAGGTCCAACATTTTCTTTACCTCCTCTTTTATAGCCGCCCGCCTGGCTTCGGGAATTCGGTAGGGTCTTTGTCGTATCACCTTTCCTGGTTTGGTCTCAATGTCATGGTTGATCATCTTGGTCCTTCCTGGCAGTTCAGAGAGGCGGTCCTGGTTCCGTCCCAGAAGTTCCTTCACATCCTGCTTTTGTGACGGGGAGAGGTCCTCTCCTATAGTAGTGGTCTGGGGAGAGGGTGCAGTTAAAAAAGCAGCAGATGGCAGCGGCTCGGCCGCGTGCCATTTTTTCAAAATATTCACATGGTAAACTTGGTGACCTTTCCGCCGGCCTGGCTGGTTTACCTTGTAGTTGACGGGCCCCATTCTCTCAATTATCTCGTATGGCCCCTGCCATCTGGCCAAAAACTTGCATTCGCTGGACGGTACTAATACCAGCACTTTTTCCCCCACCTGGAACTCTCGGAGTGTGGTACCTCGGTTGTACGTTCTTGCCTGTTCTCTTTGGGCTTTTTCCATATGTTCTCTTACCATGGGCCAGATTTTGCGAGCACGGGCTTGCAGTTGGGCGATATGGTCAATCACACTGCGGTGTGGCGAGGTTTGGTTCTCCCAGGTTTCTTTTGCAATGTCCAGCACGCCTCGAGGACGTCGGCCATAAACTAGCTCAAATGGAGAGAAGCCAGTGGACGCCTGGGGCACCTCTCTGATGGCAAAGAGGACATATGGAATAAGATGATCCCAGTCTTTCCCATCTTCGTCGGCTACTTTTTTTAGCATCTTTTTCAACGTATAGTTGAAACGTTCCACCAGGCCATCTGTCTGAGGATGATAAACAGATGTTCGTATGCGTTTTACTTTTAACCATTTGTAGAGCATGGTTAGCACTTGTGACATGAAACATGTGCCCTGGTCCGTTAAAATCTCATCTGCAATTCCCACTCGGCTAAACATCATAAATAGTTCATGTGCTATAGCTTTGGCTGAGGCTGTGCGTAATGGTACAGCCTCAGGATATCGGGTGGCATAGTCCAGTATTACCAGTATGTAGCGATGTCCTCTGGCTGACTTTGGGAGTGGTCCAACGATGTCCATTGCCAGACGTGAGAACGGGGTGCTGATGATGGGGAGCGGGACCAAGGGGTTTCGATAGGTGGGTCTCGGTGCATTCTTTTGGCATTCGGGACAGCCCTTGCAAAAGTCTTCTATGGCTCGTTTCACACCGGGCCAATAGAAGCGGGTTATTATGCGGTCATACGTCTTTTGTACACCTAGGTGCGCTCCCAGCTGATGAGTGTGGGCAAGATAGAGCACTCGGGAGATATGAGACTTAGGCACCAGCAGTTGCTCAATTATGTCCCCGCTCTTAGTTAGCACCCCTCTATACAACAGGCCATTTTTAATCAGAAAATACGGTGAATTAAGTGTACTCACCCCTTCACATTTCTGTCCGTCAATTTCCACGACTTGCTGTCGGGCCCAGCTGAGGTTCTGATCATTCCACTGGGCAGTGGCAAACTCGCCCGTTTTTGGGTTGACGCTCTCTTCTGGTACGGGGAACTCCACAAAGGGGTCCCCTTCCTCTTCTGCCTTCTCCTCCTTCCTACTATCCCGTCGCTCCTCTTCAGCCGAACTGTCACTCTGTGGGGCCCCTGACGAGGGCCTAAACGCGGGGCAGGCTGCAAGCGGTCTCATACTTTTGAGTCCATTGTTGCAGCGGCGACGCTGCCGTGGAACGGCACCTGGGATGAATCCCGGGGTCCAGTAACGGCCAAAGAGTACGCAGTCGGACCCGATGAGTAGTGGGACAGGCAGGTTTGATACCACTCCAGCTGGTACCAGTGCATCACCTTGGGGTGTCTGAATGTGTATGTGGCTCACCGGATACTGGCGGACATCTCCATGTACACACGTCACTGGGACGGTGTCTTTGCTGAGGGGTCCGGCAAAGTCAGCGTGTACCAAGGTCACAGCGCTCCCACTGTCCAGCAATGCATGTGCATCGGTCCCTCCGATCTTTACTGGGAGGCTGGCATGTTGTCGTCGTCCACTCCCCGTGTGGAGGCATGGTTTGCCTGCATCTGAGCTGGGGGCTGTGGCCATGGAGACATCACGGTCGCGTTCCGGGCACGCCCAAGACATGTGGTCCGGGTGTCCACACACATAACATTTCCGATGTGGGGGCCGACTGGGTCTCTCGGGGGCAGCGCCCTGATGTCGGGGTGGGGACGGAGCTGGCGGTGGCGCTCTTCGGCGGTCGCGCCCTAGCTTCTCTTCCCCGGTGGCTCTGGCCGTTTCCATACGGGTGGCTCTCAGCATTTCCATGCTCACTTGGTGGTTCTCTAATAATGCCACCAACTGCTCCACAGTTAAAGGGCTTACTTGTGCGGCATACTTCTGGGCATCAGGCGGCAAGGCTCGGATACAGCGGTCTATCACCAGTCTATCTACAGAGGGGGGATTCCCTTCGCTTGTTAGCCAGCGGTGTGTTAGGCGGAGCAGTGCGGCTACCTGCTGTCGCGGGGGTTGTGTGGGCTGGAAGGTCCAGTTGTGATATCGCTGGGCCCTGGCAGGCAGACTGCACCCTTGGCTGTCGAGAATGGCTTTCTTTAGTTTCTTAAAGTCTTGAGCCAAGGCCAGGTCGCTACACACCCGCTGGGCTTCTCCAGTGAGAAAAGATGCCAGAATGGATCCCCATTCAGCTATCGGCCACTTCTCCCGGGCCACAGTGCGCTCGAAAAGCTCCAAGTAGACTTCCACATCATCCTCACTCGATAACTTAGTTAGGACTGCAGCGGGTGGCCGTGTACTAGCAACATCTTTAGCAATTTTTTTTTACTAATTCTTGTACCGCACCTTGAAATTCAGCTTGGCTTTTTAACAAAGCACTCAGTGCTTCCGTGTGTGACATCATCAGAGGTTGACGTGAATCAGAGTACCCGCATTCTCCACCATATGTGGTACCTGATTCTCACCAAGACACAGGATTGGGTTTGTAGCAAGCCGAAAAGGGCATTTATTGTACAAGTCTTTTTAGGAAGGGCGGGGTGTGGAAGTAGCAAACTTAAAGTGTCCATTAATAAACATAAATATCTCCCATCTGGGGCTCTCAGTCCTTCACACAGCACACTTCTCTAAAGGTCAAAGGTTATTGCCTATAAAACAAGAGAAACACAATATAAGTAAAACATTTCACCAGTAATGTCTTTAGTGGGGAAATAGTGGATGTCTCACTCACCGCCTGATGCACCTGCCTTGACACAGAGGAGAGCCAGACCTGAATGAGGCAGAGTTAAGTATGGTTTGTAGCTGGGCCCCACCTTGCCGCACAGCTGGTGTCACTTCAGGTTGATTGAGTAGGTACAGGGGAATGTACCGCCCCTCGATGATGCGGCCAAGGCTGGGGCGTTGTCTTCCGTGTTCCACTCTGCCTCCATTCCCTGGCTCCTCCCCTGTGAGGTGCCTACCTGTCAGGCGGTGCTTGAGCGAGACTCCACAATATATATATATATATATATATGTATATATATATATATGTATATATATATATATATATATATATATATATATATATATATATATATATATATATAAAAATTGCATTCTAAGTAGGGCTGGGCAATATGGCCTTTTATTAATATCTCTATTTTTAGTCCATGTCACAATACACCATATATATGTGGATTTGTTTAGGCCATGTCGCGATACACCATATATATGTGGATATGTTTAGGCCATGTCACGATACACCATATATATGTGGATATGTTTAGTCCATGTCACCATACACCATATATATATGGATATGTTTAGGCCATGTCGCGATACACCATATATATGTGGATATGTTTGGGCCATGTCACGATACACCTTATATATGTGGATATGTTTAGTCCATGTCACGATACACCATACATATGTGGATATGTTTAGGCCATGTCACGATACACCATACATATGTGGATATGTTTAGGCCATGTCACGATTAGGGATGTCCCGATCCGATATTTGGATCGGATCAGCTGCCGATATTTGCCAAAAATTGCGTATCGGCAAGGCATGGGAAAATGCCGATCCAGATCCAGTTAAAAAAAACTCCGGTCCGTGTTTTCCAACGCACTTATTTAAATAATACATTCCACTTTTCTGCTGCTCCGTAATTTCCGTTCCGCATTTTCCAGCACACCTTCAACACATCCACACGTCTTTGAATTCTCACGCAGTTGCTTTTAGCTGCTGGCATTACACGACAGGCTCTTCTCACTCTTTCCTGTGTCTCCCTCTCACAGACAGCGAGCGCACCTTACACACGTCACATACTGTCACGTCATACGTCACATACTGTCACGTCATACGTCACATACTGTCACGTCATACGTCACATACTGTCACGTCATACGTCACATACTGTCACGTCATACGTCACATACTGTCACGTCATACGTCACATACGTATACGTCCTCCCCGAGCAGAGAGGTAGCAGCATGGCTAACGTTAGCTGTGATGCTAGCGCAGCCGTGCGAGCAACGCTCTCTCTAAGGTGCTCGCCTGTGCAATTGCGCACTGTTTAAACGTCCTCTGTGCATAGCAAATCTATGCCACGCACAAAATCTAATAAAAAAATAAGCGCATAACAATTTTCGACACACGGACACGACAGAGAAAACCGTTTTCGTCATCTATGTTCAAATATTGTGACGTCTGTCGAGACGCTTATCTCCATTCGGTGCCACACGTCCACACCATCAAAACGCTGAGGCAAAAATTTCCACATCAACACCGTATGAAAAGATTAGTGATTTTTTTAGTTGTGATTTCCTTCTCTGCATGAAAGTTTAAAAGTAGCATATATTAATGCAGTATGAAGAAGAATGTTTTAATGTAGACATGCAAGCCTTGAAAGAAAATTTGGAAAATCAAGACTACATTTCCTGCAAATGGGTGCATTTCTACCCTATATTTTAACTTTAGATGTATTCTCATATCAAACTCTTTTGGCTGTCTTTTTGACACTTACATCCGGCGCCCCCCTCCACACCCTGGATTATAAATAATGTAAATAATTCAATGTGATTATCTTGTGTGATGACTGTATTATGATGATAGTATATATCTGATAGTATATATCTGTATCATGAATCAATTTAAGTGGACCCCGACTTAAACAAGTTGACAAACTTATTGGGATGTTACCATTTAGTGGTCAATTGTACGGAATATGTACTTCACTGTGCAACCTACTAATAAAAGTCTCAATCAATCAATCAAAACACATAGAATCATCATACTGATGTGATTATATGCATCAAGTGTTCATTCAAGGCTAAGGCAAAATATGCACATATATATATCGTGTATCCCAATATGGCCTTAAAATATCGCAATATTAAAAGAAGGCCATATCGCCCAGCCCTTGTTTCAATGATGCCATTTCTGTTTGTCATGTATAATTTTGTCTATTTTGTGTTTATCCTTGAATAAACAGGTCAGTTTCTTGTTACCAACCATTGTGTGTTATTCAAACTCACCTAATTCAGCTGGCTAGTTGTTATCAAGAGTACTAAAACCCTTTTCAACATGATTCTGACAACTAAACAACTAAACAACGGCTAAATAACGCTAAACTTTAATACATGCTCGGATAGGCCAGTATCGGTATCGGTCAGTATCGGTATCGGATCGGAAATGCAAAAACATTATCGGTATCGGATCGGAAGTACAAAAACCTGGATCGGGACATCCCTAGTCACGATACACCATATATATGTGGATATGTTTAGGCCGTGTCGCGATACACCATATATATGTGGATATGTTTAGGCCATGTCACGATACACCATATATATGTGGATATGTTTAGTCCATGTCACGATACACCATATATATGTGGATATGTTTAGTCCATGTCACGATACACCATATATATGTGGATATGTTTAGTCCGTGTCACGATACACCATATATATGTGGATATGTTTAGTCCGTGTCACGATACACCATATATATGTGGATATGTTTAGTCCATGTCACGATACACCATATATATGTGGATATGTTTAGTCCGTGTCACGATACACCATATATATGTGGATATGTTTAGTCCATGTCACGATACACCATATATATGTGGATATGTTTAGTCCATGTCACGATACACCATATATATGTGGATATGTTTAGTCCATGTCACGATACACCATATATATGTGGATATGTTTAGGCCATGTCACGATACACCATATATATGTGGATATGTTTAGGCCATGTCACGATACACCATATATATGTGGATATGTTGCCTTAGCCTTGAATGAACACTTGATGCATATAATCACGGCAGTATGATGATTCTATGTGTCTACATTAAAACATTCTTCTTCATACTGCATTAATATATGCTACTTTTAAACTTTCATGCAGAGAGGGAAACCACAACTAAGTCAATTACGCAAAAGTGTATTTATTAAACAGTTATTAAGCAGTGGTACAAACATTCATGTCATTTCCAAACAGAAAGTGCAAGATTGTCAGAGACATTTTAAAACAAGCTATTAGTGCACTTTTGTGCATGATGTCACTAAGATGACATATCAAAACAACACTAAATTAAAGTGCACTTTTTGTACAGAACACCACTACAATAGTTTGAAACAAATAAAGTGCACTTTTGTGCATGATGTCACTAAGATATTTCAATAACTGTCAAATAAAAATGAGCTGCATAATAGGAAATCAAATAGTGTACAAACCCCGTTTCCATATGAGTTGGGAAATTGTGTTAGATGTAAATATAAACGGAATACAATGATTTGCAAATCATTTTCAACCCATATTCAGTTGAATATGCTACAAAGACAACATATTTGATGTTCAAACTCATAAACTTTTTTTTTTTGCAAATAATCATTAACTTTAGAATTTGATGCCAGCAACACGTGACAAAGAAGTTGGGAAAGGTGGCAATAAATACTGATAAAGTTGAGGAATGCTCATCAAACACTTATTTGGAACATCCCACAGGTGAACAGGCAAATTGGGAACAGGTGGGTGCCATGATGGGGTATAAAAGTAGATTCCATGAAATGCTCAGTCATTCACAAACAAGGATGGGGCGAGGGTCACCACTTTGTCAACAAATGCGTGAGCAAATTGTTGAACAGTTTAAGAAAAACCTTTCTCAACCAGCTGTTTGAATTTAGGGATTTCACCATCTACGATCCGTAATATCATCAAAGGATTCAGATAATCTGGAGAAATCACTGTGGGCGGTATAGCTCGGTTGGTAGAGCGGCCATGCCAACAACTTGAGGGTTGCAGGTTTGATCCCCGCTTCCGCCATCTTAGTCACTGCTGTTGTGTCCTTGGGCAAGACACTTTACCCACCTGCTCCCAGTGCCACCCACACTGGTTTAAATGTAGCTTAGATATTGGGTTTCACTATGTAAAGCGCTTTGAGTCACTAGAGAAAAGCGCTATATAAATATCATTCACTACACTTCACTGCACGTAAGCAGCTAAGCCCGTGACCTTCGATCCCTTAGGCTGTACTGCATCAACAAGCGACATCAGTGTGTAAAGGATATCACCACATGGGCTCAGGAACACTTCAGAAACCCACTGTCAGTAACTACAGTTGGTCGCTACATCTGTAAGTGCAAGTTAAAACTCTCCTATGCAAGGCAAAAACCGTTTATCAGCAACACCCAGAAATGCCGTCGGCTTCGCTGGGCCTGAGCTCATCTAAGATGGACTGATACAAAGTGGAAAAGTGTTCTGTGGTCTGACGAGTCCACATTTCAAATTGTTTTTGGAAACTGGACGTCGTGTCCTCCGGACCAAAGAGGAAAAGAACCATCCGGATTGTTATAGGCGCAACGTTGAAAAGCAAGCATCTGTGATGGTATGGGGGTGTATTAGTGCCCAAGACATGGGTAACTTACACATCTGTGAAGGCGCCATTAATGCTGAACGGTACATACAAGTTTTGGAGCAACATATGTTGCCATCCAAGCAACGTTACCATGGACGCCCCTGCTTATTTCAGCAAGACAATGCCAAGCCACGTGTTACATCAACATGGCTTCATAGTAAAAGAGTGCGGGTACTAGACCTGCCTGTAGTCCAGACATTGAAAATGTGTGGCGCATTATGAAGCCTAAAATAGCACAACGGAGACCCCCGGACTGTTGAACATCTTAAGCTGTACATCAAGCAAGAATGGGAAAGATTTCCACCTGAGAAACTTAAAAAATGTGTCTCCTCAGTTCCCAAACGTTTACTGAGTGTTGTTAAAAGGAAAGGCCATTTAACACAGTGGTGAACATGCCCTTTCCCAACTACTTTGTCACGTGTTGCAGCCAAGAAATTCTAAGTTAATTATTATTTGCAAAAAAAAAATAGTTTATGAGTTTCCATTCATCCATTCCATTTTCTACCGCTTATTCCCTATGGGGTCGCGGGGGGCGCTGGAGCCTATCTCAGCTACAATCGGGCGGAAGGCGGGGTACACCCTGGACAAGTCGCCACCTCATCGCAGGGCCAACACAGATAGACAGACAACATTCACACTCACACCCACACACTAGGGCCAATTTAGTGTTGCCAATCAACTTATCCCCAGGTGCATGTCTTTGGAGGTGGGAGGAAGCCGGAGTACCCGGAGGGAACCCACGCAGTTTGAACATCAAATATCTTGTCTTTTTAGTGCATTTAATTGAATATGGGTTGAAAATGATTTGCAAATCATTGTATTCCGTTTATATTTACATCTAACACAATTTCCCAACTCATATGGAAACAGGGTTTGTATGTCCTTCGCTATGTGGTAGGTTCCTGCGGACGTTATCTCCTTCTGTTGTTGACTATTTGTTTCATACGGTGTTGATGTGGAAATGGTTGCTTGGGCATTTTGTGGGTGTGGCACTGAACGGAGGTGTTGACATGCAGAGTTTCAAGCACTCCTCATTCTCTAGCGGGTGACTTTTCAAATGATGCTACATTAGCAGTGCTGCTACTTTTTGTAGCAACGCTTTTGCCGCATACTTGTTCACCATCTACCCGCTTGAAGCCAAGCCACTGCCAGACGATGGACCCCCTGCTGTTTGTCTTAGGAATGAATTATTCCTTCGTTTGTTACCAGATTGGCACCTTCTTTCTCTCGTATTACCACTAGCACCACAGCTAATGTTACCATGCCGCTTAAAAAGATATATGTTTTGTCCTGTCCAGCTTCTCAGGCAAATCATATAGTAGATGTAGATGCCCATATCGGCTGTACAAATTTACTTTACAAAAGAGAAGTGTGGGATACTTCTCTTGTTGCCTTATTTGTATTTTGACTTTATTAAATGGATTTATCTTATTATTTGGTGCAGCCGCAGTTCTATTATTGACTTAGTAGTTGTGTCATCGGATTTGCGGCCTCATGTTTTGGACACTCGAGTGAAGAGAGGGACGGAGCTTTCTACCAATCACCACCTGATGGTGAGCTGGCTCCGATGGATGGGGAGGATGCCAGACGGACCTGACAGGCCCAAACGCATTGTGAGGGTCTGCTCGAACGTCCAGCAGAATCTCCTGTCAGAAAGAGTTTCAATTTCCACCTACGGAAGAACTTTGAACATGTCACGAGGGAGGCACTGGATATTGAGTCCGAGTGGACCATGTTCCGTGCCTCTATTGTCGAGGCGGCTGATTGGAGCTGTGGCCTCAAGGTGGTCGGTGCCTGTTGTGGCGGTAATCCTAGAACCCGCTGGTAGACGCCAGCAGTGAGGGATGCCGTCAAGCTGAAGAAAGTGTCCTATCGGGTCCTTTTGGCTCATGGGACTCCAGAGGCAGCACACAGGTACCGACAGGCCAAGCAAAGTGCGGCTTCAGCAGTCGCGGAGGCAAAAACTCGGACATGGGAGGAGTTTTGGGAAGCCATGGAAAACGACTTCCGGACGGCTTCGAAGCTATTCTGGTCCACCATCCGCCGCCTCGGGGGGGGGGGTGAAGCAGTGCACTGTCAACACCGTGTATGGTGAGGATGGTGTACTGCTGACCTCTAATGCGGCTGTTGTGGATCGGTGGAGGGAATACCTCGAAGACCTCCTCAATCCCACCAACACATCTTCCTATGAGGAAGCAGTGCCTGAGGAATCTGTGGTGGGCTCTCCTATTTCTGGGGCTGAGGTTGCCGAGGTAGTTAAAAAGCTCCTCAGTGGCAAGGCCCCGGGGATGGATGAGACCCGCCCAGAGTTCCTTAAGGCTCTGGATACTGTGGGGCTGTCTTGGTTGACAAGACTCTGCAACATCGCTGGGGTGGTGGTTCCTCTCTTTAAGAAGGGGAACCGGAGGGTGTGTTCCAACTATCGTGGGATCACACTCCTCAGCCTTCCCGGTAAGGTCTATTCAGGTGTACTGGAGAGGAGGCTACGCCGGATAGTCGAACCTCGGATTCAGGAGGAACAGTGTGGTTTTCGTCCTGGTCGTGGAACTGTGGACCAGCTCTATACTCTCGGCAGGGTCCTTGAGGGTGCATGGGAGTTTGCTTTGTGGACTTGGAGAAGGCATTCGACCGTGTCCCCCGGGAAGTCTTGTGGGGAGTGCTCAGAGAGTATGGGGTATCAGACTGTCTGATTGTGGCGGTCCGCTCCCTGTATGATCAGTGTCACAGCTTGGTCCGCATTGCTGGCAGTAAGTCGGACACGTTTCCAGTGAGGGTTGGACTCCGCCAAGGCTGCACTTTGTCACTGATTCTGTTCATAACTTTTATGGGCAGAATTTCTAGGCGCAGTCAGGGCGTTGAGGGGATCCGGTTTGGCGGCTGCAGGATTAGGTCTCTGCTTTTTGCAGATGATGTGGTCCTGATGGCTTCAACTGGCCAGGATCTTCAGCCCTCACTGGATCGGTTCGCAGCCGAGTGCGAAGCGACTGGGATGGAAATCAGCACCTCCAAGTCCGAGTCCATGGTTCTCGCCCGGGAAAGAGTGGAGTTCCATCTCCAGGTTGGGGAGGAGATCTTGCCCCAAGGAGTTCAAGTACCTAGGAGTGTTGCTCACGAGTGGGGGAAGAGTGGATCGTGAGATCGACAGGTGGATTGGTGCGGCGTCTTCAGTAATGCGGACACTGTATCGATCCGTTGTGGTGAAGAAGGATCTGAGCCGAAAAGCAAAGCTCTCAATTTACCGGTCGATCTACGTTCCCACCCTCACCGATGGTCATGAACTTTGGTTTATGACCGAAAGGACAAGATCACGGGTACAAGCGGCCAAAATGAGTTTCCTCCGCCGGATGGATGGATATTTTTGCTTAAAAAAATATATATATATTTTGTCCGGTCCAGCTTCTCAGGCAAATCATATTGTTGATGTAGATGCTGATGTCGGCTGTACAATTTTACTTTACAAAAGAGAAGTGTGGGATACTTCTCTTGTTGCCTTATTTGTATTTTGACTTGATTAAATGGATTTATATTATCATTTGGTGCAGCCCTGCCGGAGCAATATTTTTGCTGAATTAAGGTTTAATTATACATGTTAAGATGTGCCCTCTATTATTGCGTTTGTCCTAATTGTCTTATTTCCTAAACACCTGTTTTCATTATTGAAGGCTGACATGCACAGCTGAAATGCATGCCAATTTGTGTGTGCTAATAAAAACAGGTGCGCTCACAGCCCTATGTGCTGTGTGGTGTGATCACATAAAAAAAGTAATTGTCTCTTGTGCGTTTTTGATGATTATTATACGGTGCCGTTTAAATGGTGGTTTCTCCACGCAAATCCGCTGAGCTGTTTTCAACCTGCCAACAATACATAAACAATACAAAAAGACAAACCACTTAATAATGACGACAACAGTTTTACATTTTAAGAATGCAATACAGTTCATTGCATTATTTGCATGCATAATAGTAATCAATGTTCATTTTGCCATCATAACATGTTTGAGATAAAAACACACACACATATATATATATATATATATATATATATATATATATATATATATATTTAATTATTTCAAAATTAACATGAGAAAGTTAGAATAAAACTATATTCTTAGCATCATAAATAAAATTAAAATGTATTTATTTATTTATTTAAATACATTAAAATTTAAATTTTCCTGAGGGAACTCTCCTGAAGGAATCAATAAAGTACTATCCATCTATCTAAAACAATAAGAACAGTTTTCATTATATCAAAAATAAAAAGTGGATTAGGTAGTGCCTTTAATACTGCATTTGAAATGTGAAACCAGTGGTGAGTCACCACCAAGCAAAACCCGCGCATGCTCAGAAAAGTAGCGTCAGATTTACCGCCCGTCCGAGCACCCACTGGCAGAAATGTAGATCGGCGCCTAAGCTATAGAAACTGTAGTGGGCGGAAGTGCAAGATATCCAAGTAGCATGTGGTTGCATGACTTGAATAACCCGAATAAGAAAAAAAAACAGGATGGCTCTGAATAAAATAATTTGGTTTATGCCCTTAAAGACTTATTTCCTGTAAACAATCACAAAATCATCAAACTATATATAATACAAAATATCGATCAAACCACTGTATCGACCTTATACTGATATTATACTTGGTATTGTTACTGTAAATTTTTGTGTCGATCGGACCACATTTTTTTAAATTTAAGAGGGTTTCTGTGGGTCATTAAAGGCATTGAATGGACTTTGCATAAATTAAGGCCTTAAATGGTATTAAAAAGCATTAAATACGATGTTCAGAGGCATTAAAATATTCATGTAATCGTAGGCCGGGACCGATATAAATGAAAATAAACCTAATAACTTCATTGTTGCCGTCATCAATACATTGCTTTGTCCGTGTGTTTCCTTCTTGGTCTCTGGATTTTAAACTGGACTAAGAGGTCTCACTCTGTGCATGGCTCTCAGCACCTGAGCATGTTAATTCCACAGCAGACTTACCGAACCTTTGGTTCGGCTACTTGCAATTCTCCTCTACACATTTTCCTAGTGTTGGATGACACTCACTTTAATGTTAGAGATGGTCATTTTAATACAATGCTGAAGTACAGGCCCCCATATAGCTGACCGGGATATGCCTGTTATATGATTCTTTAATTTTGGGCCTTTTAGAATCAGCATGTCTTCGTCTATTTGTGTCAAGGAGGTGAAATTAGGTCTGAAAACCTTTGACAAGTGGACTTCATGTCCATTAGGTCTTTTCAAAGTGCAGAATACCATCCGCCTTAAACAGGATATTCTACTTTGAAAGTAAACTGGATCATTTATTTTGTGTATAAGCATGACTTCTTGTCCCACACGAGCAGATTTTAGCTCAATTGAACCGCCTTGTTGTGGCGACCACTAAATATAGAAGCCAGGCGGTGGAAACTGACACATTGACTTGAAAACAAAAAACGGAACGAGTCTGTCGCCGTGGCGCCGCCGTTCCACATCCAGTGGAAATCCCCGGTTACACTTACAAACGTTGCTTGGCGAAATAAATGAAGAAACCATACTTCGTGTTTATGGCACGTAGCAAAAGGAAATGCACTTTCAACCCACTGCACTCGCAGTGAGCGAACTCGACCACAAGATAGCGCCATAGCAGAGCTAACAATACGGAATACAGATTTACAATGTAAACGACCTAATCTTTTCTCCAACTTTATACATCATACCTAAGGCATAAGGGAATTTATGGCAATACAGATTTTAGGCCATATTGCCCACCCCTCGTAAAAAGTGGTCTTCTTTTCCTGTGAATGATGTTGTAAACAGCAGTGTGTTTGTTTTCAGGCCAATTTGTACATTAACTTGTTATTTTAAGTACATGTAAACTTACTGAATGCCTCATGTGACTGAGCAAATCTGGACATTTCTCAAGCATGTTTGTCATTTTGTGTCCTGCAGACGTCTGTGAAGAACAACTTCTGCCTGAAAAACAGGAGAGTAGCTTCAGGATGTTGAAGGAGGATCCACCAAAGAGGAAGACCAGGCACCACGGACCCTCTGGCTTCTCCTTTTCCTCTTTGACACAGACCCTGCCCTGTAAAAAGGAAGAGGAAGACTTACTGACCCCCCACATTAAAGAGGAAGAGGAGGAACACAGCATCAGTCAGGAGGGAGATCATATTGAAGGACTGGTGGAGTTCCCAGTGACTGGTGTCCCTGTGAAGAGTGAAGATGATGAGGTCAAAGGTGAAAGTGAGGAGAAGAGAGAGGCGGAGCCTCCAAGCAGCAGCTCAACACAACACATGACAACAGAAGCTGATGGAGACCACTGTGGAGGATCACAAGCAGACAAGATCTTAGCTCCACTATCAGATAGTGAGGACACAACGTCACACTCTCCTGACACTGATGATGAACACTCTAAAGATGATAAGACATGTCACACTGACAACACTCACTTGAAGTGTTCTCACTGTCACAAAACTTTCAAATATCCTAGTCATCTGAAAAGACACATGAGAACACACACTGGAGAAAAAACTTTTATCTGTTCAATCTGTAGTAAAGATTTTGTAGAAAGTCACAAATTGAAAGTACACATGAAAACACACACTGGTGAAAAACCTTTTTCTTGTTCAATCTGTGGTAAAAGTTTTACAGGAAGTCAATATTTGAAAGTGCACATGAGAATACACACTGGTGAAAAACCCTTTTCCTGTTCAACCTGTGGTAAAGGTTTTACACTAAGTCAACATTTGAAAACACACTTGAGAGTACACACTGGTGAAAAACCCTTTTCCTGTTCAACCTGTGGTAAAGGTTTTACACAAAGCCAAAATTTGAAAACACACTTGAGAGTACACACTGGTGAAACACCCTTTCCCTGTTCAACCTGTGGTAAAGGTTTTACACAAAGTCAACATTTGAAAACACACTTGAGAGTACACACTGGTGAAAAACCCTTTTCCTGTTCAACCTGTGGTAAAGGTTTTACACATAGTCAAGATTTCAAAGGACACATGAGAGCACACACTGGTGAAAAACCTTTTTCCTGTTCAACCTGTGGTAAAGGTTTTACACAAAGTCAATATTTGAAAGTACACATGAGAACACACACTGGTGAAAAACCTTTTTCCTGTTCAAACTGTGGTAAAGGTTTTACACTAAGTCAACATTTGAAAGTACACATGAGAACACACACTGGTGAAACACCCTTTTCCTGTTCAACCTGTGGTAAAGGTTTTACACAAAGTCAAAATTTGAAAACACACTTGAGAGTACACACTGGTGAAAAACCATTTTCCTGTTCAACCTGTGGTAAAGGTTTTACACAAAGTCAAGATTTGAAAGTACACATGAGAGCACACACTGGTGAAAAACCTTTTTCCTGTTCAACCTGTGGTAAAGGTTTTACACAAAGTCAATATTTGAAAGTACACATGAGAACACACACTGGTGAAAAAACTTTTTCCTGTTCAACCTGTGGTAAAGGTTTTACACTAAGTCAACATTTGAAAAGACACATGAGAACACACCCAGGAGAGAAAGTGTTGAGTTGCAGTGTGTGTGGTGAAAGATTCTCTTATAACTACCAGTGTAAGAAACACAAGTGTGCTGGTGAGAACAGCAGCAGCAAATGAAACTGCAGGATTTGAAATAAACTGTCAAGACTTTAATGTTGACTTTCTGACAACATCAGCACATATAACATGTGTGACATTGTTGTTTGTGTAACTATCTTGTTAATATTCTCCTACATTTTTTTTTAACGTTGATGTTCCAGGTAATCTTATTTTCAGTGAAGGTTTAGGATAGCCAAATATAAGCTTTGGCTTCAGCCTATTCTTTTTTCGGTCATGGTCACACTTTTTCTTTTCTTTTCCTTTTGTGTGTAAATGTGTATAATTTTTTATAAATGTATAGTCTGTACTCTTAAACTGGTCACACACAATGGTTAATGGTTGATGGTTGATTATATGACCGAAATAAACTTATTTAATTAATTCATTCATTCATTCATTCATTTATAGATTAGATAGTTTGAAATATGGAAGTATTACATAAATATAATTCACTTCACTTCACTTGGGGATAAAAATAGCTTCCCAAAAAATGCTCAGTCGCTATTTACAGTATATTCTCTCTTTATCTTATTTACTTATTTACACTACAGACATCCAGCAGCCCCCTCACATTAAAGAGGAAGAGGAGGATCCAAAGTCCCCACCCCCCACACACACACATTAAAGAGGAAGAGGAGGAAGTGTGGATCACTCAGGAGGGAGAGTGTGTTGTAGGGCAGGAGGAGGATGATGTCAGCAAGTTTCCACTGACTGTTGTCTCTGTGAAGACTGAAGAGCATGAAGACAAAGCACCTGAGTCCTCACAGCTTCATCACAGTCCAAGTAAGCACATATCATTTTATTCTCAGGGCATTCAATCCATCACAACTGGACTGTTCACTTTGTCTTAGAAGACTCATCCAAGTAGGCTTCATCACTTCATGCTCATATACTTCAAAGTCTTAAATCTAATCATTGGAATTTAGAGGGGAACTGCTCCTTTTTGGGGGAATGTTTTCTGTTGTTCACAATCATTATAAAAGACCTGACAATGGATATATATATATTTTACACTCTAACTCATAAATCTACAAACCCCGTTTCCATATGAGTTGGGAAATTGTGTTAGATGTAAATACAAACGGAATACAATGATTTGCAAATCCTTTTCAACCCATATTTAGTTGAATGCACTACAAAGACAAGATAATTGATGTTCAAACTCATACATTTTTTTTTTTTTTTTTTTTGCAAATAATAATTAACTTAGAAATTCATGGCTGCAACACGTCCCAAAGTAGTTGGGAAAGGGCATGTTCACCACTGTGTTACATCACCTTTTCTTTTAACAACAGTCAATAAACGATTGGGAACTGAGGAAACTAATTGTTGAAGCTTTGAAAGTGGAATTGTTTTCTATTGTTTTATGTAAAGCTTCAGTCGTTCAACAGTCCGGGGTCTCCGCTGTCGTATTTTACGCTTCATAATACGCCACACATTTTTGATGGGAGACAGGTCTGGACTGCAGGCGGACCAGGAAAGTACCCGCACTCTTTTTTTTACGAAGCCATGCTGTTGTAACACGTGCTGAATGTGGCTTGGCATTGTCTTGCTGAAATAAGCAGGGGCGTCCATGAAAAAGACGGCGCTTAGATGGCAGCATATGTTGTTCCAAAACCTGTATGTACCTTTCAGCATTAATGGTGCCTTCTCAGATGTGTAAGTTACCCATGTCTTGGGCACTAATGCACCCCCATACCATCACAGATGCTGGCTTTTGAACTTTGCCTTGATAACAGTCTGGGTGGTTCGCTTTCCCTTTGGTCCGGATGACACTATGTCGAATATTTCCAAAAACAATTTGAAATGTGGACCCGTCAGACCACAGAACACTTTTCCACTTTGCATGAGTCCATCTTAGATTATCTCGGGCCCAGAGAAGCCGGCGGCGTTTCTGGATGTTGTTGATAAATAGCTTTCGCTTTGCATAGTAGAGCTTTAACTTGCACTTACAGATGTAGCGACCAACTGTATTTAGTGAAAGTGGTTTTCTGAAGTGTTCCTGAGCCCATGTGGTGATATCCTTTAGAGATTGATGTCGGTTTTTGATACAGTGCCGTCTGAGGGATCGAAGGTCACGGTCATTCAATGTTGGTTTCCGGCCATGTCACATACGTGCAGTGATTTCTCCAGATTCTCTGAACCTTTCGATGATAATATGGACCGTAGATGTGGAAATCCCTAAATTTCTTGCAATTGCACTTTGAGAAACGTTGTTCTTAAACTGTTTGACTATTTGCTCACGCAGTTGTGGACAAAGGGGTGTACCTCGCCCCATCCTTTCTTGTGAAAGACTGACCATTTTTTGGGAAGCTGTTTTTATACCCAATCATGGCACCCACCTGTTCCCAATTAGCCTGCACACCTGTGGGATGTTCCAAATAAGTGTTTGATGAGCATTCCTCAACTTTATCAATATTTATTGCCACCTTTCCCAACTTCTTTGTCACGTGTTACTGGCATCAAATTCTAAAGTTAATGATTATTTGCAAAAAAAAAAAAAAGTTTATCAGTTTGAACATCAAATATGTTGTCTTTGTAGCATATTCAACTGAATATGGGTTGAAAATGATTTGCAAATCATTGTATTCCGTTTATATTTATATCTAACACAATTTCCCAAATCATATGGAAACGGGGTTTGTAAAAAAAAGTCCACTTGCAATGGAGCCAATGGGAGGTCCTCTATAACCATCCAAAAAGTGCCAACCATACTCCATTTGCATTTCGTGGCTTGAATACCAACCAAGTATTAATGATATTGTTATTATAAGTGCTAACGCAGACAAACTATTTATAGCTTGTGGGTCTATGTTGACGTCACCGGCTGGTGAGCTCCTTCCTCGCCTCGGTGCTGGTGAAAGATTATTCCAAATCATGAATTATGCCTCTCACCTGGATAGTAGAAGGATGAAGATGTACTTTGACAAGTTGGTACCGTTTGACAGCCAATTTAGACCCGGCAATGGCGAACGACACAAAAAGATGCTTGGTTTCACCCCTCTCTTCTGTGCGACGATTATGAATCATTGTTTATCTAAATGGGAATATAACAAGATTATATCAGTCTGTGTCATAGTCACAGCAGACCTTGTACAGTAAGTGATGTTTTTTGTTTGTTTGTTGGCTCTCATGAATTCTGTAGTGTGTAATATTCAGTAATCTTGTTAAACAAAAACGAACTTTGTGATGTGTTTTTGAAATTAATGCGCTAATGAGCAAAAATATGTAAATACATATACAAGTAAAAGCCAGTAAATTAGAATATTTTGGAAAAACTTGATTTATTTCAGTAATTGCATTCAAAAGGTGTAACTTGTACATTATATTTATTCATTGCACACAGACTGATGCATTCAAATGTTTATTTCATTTAATTTTGATGATTTGAAGTGGCAACAAATGAAAATCCAAAATTCCGTGTGTCACAAAATTAGAATATTACTTAAGGCTAATACAAAAAAGGGATTTTTAGAAATGTTGGCCAACTGAAAAGTATGAAAATGAAAAATATGAGCATGTACAATACTCAATACTTGGTTGGAGCTCCTTTTGCCTCAATTACTGCGTTAATGCGGCGTGGCATGGAGTCGATGAGTTTCTGGCACTGCTCAGGTGTTATGAGAGCCCAGGTTGCTCTGATAGTGGCCTTCAACTCTTCTGCGTTTTTGGGTCTGGCATTCTGCATCTTCCTTTTCACAATACCCCACAGATTTTCTATGGGGCTAAGGTCAGGGGAGTTGGCGGGCCAATTTAGAACAGAAATACCATGGTCCGTAAACCAGGCACGTGTAGATTTTGCGCTGTGTGCAGGCGCCAAGTCCTGTTGGAACTTGAAATCTCCATCTCCATAGAGCAGGTCAGCAGCAGGAAGCATGAAGTGCTCTAAAACTTGCTGGTAGACGGCTGCGTTGACCCTGGATCTCAGGAAACAGAGTGGACCGACACCAGCAGATGACATGGCACCCCAAACCATCACTGATGGTGGAAACTTTACACTAGACTTCAGGCAATGTGGATCCTGTGCCTCTCCTGTCTTCCTCCAGACTCTGGGACCTCGATTTCCAAAGGAAATGCAAAATTTGCATGGTTGGGTGATGGTTTGGGGTGCCATGTCATCTGCTGGTGTCGGTCCACTCTGTTTCCTGAGATCCAGGGTCAACGCAGCCGTCTACCAGCAAGTTTTAGAGCACTTCATGCTTCCTGCTGCTGACCTGCTCTATGGAGATGGAGATTTCAAGTTCCAACAGGACTTGGCGCCTGCACACAGCGCAAAATCTACCCGTGCCTGGTTTACGGACCATGGTATTTCTGTTCTAAATTGGCCCGCCAACTCCCCTGACCTTAGCCCCATAGAAAATCTGTGGGGTATTGTGAAAAGGAAGATGCCGAATGCCAGACCCAAAAACGCAGAAGAGTTGAAGGCCACTATCAGAGCAACCTGGGCTCTCATAACACCTGAGCAGTGCCAGAAACTCATCGACTCCATGCCACGCCGCATTAACGCAGTAATTGAGGCAAAAGGAGCTCCAACCAAGTATTGAGTATTGTACATGCTCATATTTTTCATTTTCATACTTTTCAGTTGGCCAACATTTCTAAAAATCCCTTTTTTGTATTAGCCTTAAGTAATATTCTAATTTTGTGACACACGGAATTTTGGATTTTCATTTGTTGCCACTTCAAATCATCAAAATTAAATGAAATAAACATTTGAATGCATCAGTCTGTGTGCAATGAATAAATATAATGTACAAGTTACACCTTTTGAATGCAATTACTGAAATAAATCAAGTTTTTCAAAATATTCTAATATACTGACTTTTACCTGTATACCTACACTATCTGACAGTCGCTTCCGGATGCGTCATTTTGGGGGCGGTCTTATTTACGTAGCTCACCTTCGACAGCGTCTTCTCCCCGTCATCTGTTGTAGCGGTGTAGCGTGCAAGGACATTTTGACAGATTTTTGTGTGTGTAACGTTCTTTATTTTCAATGGAACATAAAAAGTTTTGTTGTTTAATGGCGTCATATTGCAGTCTACAGGTATCTCTTATGTGTGACTACCATCTACTGGTCACACTTATCATTAACCTTGTACTAAATAAAATTGCTTCGAGGTCGGTAAGCACAACCAGAATTATGCCGTACATTAGGCGCACCGGGCTATAAGGCGCACAGTCGAGTTTTGAGAAAATGAAAGTATTTTAAGTGCGCCTTATAGTCTGAAAAATACGGTACATGAACAAAGTGAGCCTTTTGTCAGTCATTTTCAATCTTTGTTTCGGCTACTTGCAATTCTCCTCCACACGTTTTCCTGTGTACAGTAGTATTAGTAGTGTTAGTGTTCATGTTGGAGGTGGAACTAGTCATTTTAATACAACGCTGAATTTTAATGTACACATTGCTTTGAAACTGTAGGAGAATGATTTTTATTCAAGTCCTCGTATCAGCTGGTATTTGACACATGCCCCCATATGGCTGCCGGGGGATATGCCTGTTGTATGATTCTTTCATTTTGGGCCTTTTAGAATCAGCATGTCTTTGTCTATTTGTGTCAAGGAGGTGAAATTAGGTCTGAAAACCTTTTGACAAGTGGACTTCATGTCCATTAGGTATTTTCAAAGTGTAGAATACCATCCGCCTTAAACAGAATATTCTACTTTGAAAGTAAACTGGATCATTTATTTTGTGTTTATGCATGACTTCTTGTCCCACACGAGCAGATTTTAGCTCAATTGAACCGTCTTGTTGTGTCGACCACTAAATATAGAAGTCAGGCGGTGGAAACTGACATGTTGACTTCAAAACAAAAAACGGAATGAGTCTGTCGCCGTGGCACCGCCATTCCACATCCAGTGGAAATCCCCGGTTACACTTACAAACGTTGCTTGGCGAGATAAATGACGTAACCATACTTGGGGTTCAAGACACGAAGCAAAAGGAAATACACTTTCAACCCACAGCACTCGCAGTGAGCAAACTTGACCACAAGATGGCGCCATAGCAGAGACAACGATACAGAATACAGATTTACACTGTAAACAACCTCATATTTTTCCAAGTTTATACATCAGTAACTGACAATAAAATCACAGGGGGCGCTGAAGCCTATCCCAGCTGCACTCGGGCAGTAGGGAATTTATGGCAATATAGATTTTAGGTCATTTTGCCCACCCCTTGTAAAAAGTGATTTTCTTTTCCTGTGAATAATGTTGTAAACAGCAGTGTGTTTGTTTTCAGGCCAATTCATATACTAACTTGTTATTTTAAGTACATGTAAACCAGGGGTGTCAAACTCAAATATAGAGTGGGCCAAAATGTAAAAGTGAACAAAGCCGCGGGCCAAGGTTGAACAAATTAACCTGTTAATAGGGACCCAAAAAAGTTTTGCATTGTATATTGAACAAGCAAGGCTTATATAACTTTATAGTGACATGCAAAATCCAGTTTCAAATAATAATAATAATAATTAAAAAATATCAATGGCATATCAAATACAATTTAAATAAAAATGTAATGCTTCTTTTCTATTTGCAGCCTTCTGAGGTACATATATACATTAACTTTTTCCACAGGCTAATAAATTTGAAAATACCGGTAAAATAATGAATAAACCAACCATTCAGGACTTTAAACTGCTCAATTTGCAACACACTGATCTAATTTGATGTGCCCAAGCCAGATACCTGGCATCTTTTCTTGGATGCTAGTTCATTAATGTCGGGGCTCAGGCTTTGAGCTGAGGCAACCCTCATTATCGAACAAAGTTGTTCATCAGTCATTATATCTCGTATTCCACAGTTTTGGGGGCATGCCTTGCAGGCACTGCTTTTAACGTCCTCTACGAGCTGATGTCACGTCCGCTTTTCATCCCTTCGAACATTGTGCCCGCGCAGTTACAAGATGTGAGCAGCTTCAGTACACACACACATGTAAATGCAAAGCATACTTCATCAACAGCGATACAGTTTACACTGCGAGTGGCCGTATAGCAACTTTAACATTGTTAGAAATATACACCACGCTGTGAATCCACACCAAACAAGAATGACAAACACATTTCGGCAGAACATCCGCACAGTAACACAACATAAACACAACAGAACAAATACCCAGAATCCCATGCAGCACTAACTCTTCTGGGACGCTACAATATACACCCCCGCTACCTCCAAAAAGTGCTCCGCAGACCTCCACCAGGCCAAATCTCCCAGTAGTAAATAATCCCTCAAAAGAAGGCAGAATCCAAATGATGATCAGGATCAACATCAAAATCTAATCACTTGTTCCTTATCCCATTTCTGACATGTCCTGAAAGTTTCATTAACATCTGACTATACTTTTTTTTGTTTTGATTCCAACTAAATGACAATCAAACAAACCCCAACATTTCTTTTAGTTACTTTTCAATTACTTCAATAGCAAACATGTAAATATGTTTCCTAGTTACACATCCTGGAAAACAACATCCACACAACAGTTTATATTTATTATCCATTCTTACTAATATTTTTAATTGTGTACTAACACATCACTTTGTACTTCTGCTAACATTTAAGAAGTGATGATGATATGATGGTTCAGTGTGCCCTTTCACAGGCTTGCTGTCTCCAAAACAAGTCTCCACCATGGTGGTGCCAGCCGTCATACTACTTGTACAATATAATTACCGTATTTTCCGCACTATAAGGCGCACCTAAAAACCACACATTTTCTCAAAAGCTGACAGTGCGCCTTATAACCCGGTGCGCTTTATATATGGATTAATATTAAGATTCATTTTCATAAAGTTTCGGTCTCGCAACTTCGGTAAACAGCCGCCATCTTTTTTCCCGGTAGAACAGGAAGCGCTTCTTCTTCTACGCAAGCAACCGCCAAGGTAAGCACCCGCCCCCATAGAACAGGAAGCGCTTCTTCTTCTACTGTAAGCAACCACCCGCCCGCGTAGAAGAAGAAAAAGCGCGCGGATATTACCGTACGTTTCATTTCCTTTGTGTGTTTACATCTGTAAAGACCACAAAATGGCTCCTACTAAGCGACAGGGATACGGTTCATGAAAAGACGCAATCTCTCCATCCGCACACGGATTACTATTTCACAGCAACTGATATTCCTGTGAACCGCACTGTGGATACAACGGGAGCACGTACGGTGAATATTCGCACCACAGGGAATGAGAAGTCATCCTTCACTGTGGTTCTAGCTTGCCATGCTAATGGCCAGAAACTTCCACCCATGGTGATATTCAAAAGGAAGACCTTGCCAAAAGAGACCTTTCCAGCCGGCGTCATCATAAAAGCTAACTCGAAGGGATGGATGAAGAAAAGATGAGCGAGTGGTTAAGGTAAGTTTAAGTTTACGCGAAGAGGCCGGGTGGCTTTTTTCACGCAGCTCCGTCCATGTTGATATACGATTCCATGCGCGCCCACATCACGCTGGTTTTAATATATTATTAAAGTTTGACTGACCTATCTGACTGTTTTTTTGACATTCCTTTAGCGCAGTTAGATGCGGCTTATAACACGGGGCGGCTTATAGGTGGACAAAGTTTTGAAATATGCCGTTCATTGAAGGCGCGGCTTATAACCCAGGGCGCCTTATGGTGCGGAAAATACGGTATGCACACCTTTTGTAAGATAGACATTTTTGTTTGTACTAGCAGATTCAAACCAGCGCTGTATCCTTTGCATGTGACCTTGTAGAATAAAATGTCTGTTTTTTAGGACTAATGGTCTGATTCTTTGTGGTGTTTTAACAAAAATAAAAGTCTATTCTTTCAATTGGTGCCTTGACCCAGATTGGCTGACACTGAGGACTCGAAATGTGTTATTTTGCAAGAAGATCTAGGCCCCTATTGTATACAGATTCATTGATAAAGACTTTAAGCACAGATGCCTCGAAGGGCTGCATGACCCACAAGAACATCACTGGTCTGATGTCATGTCTCACAACGGTCGTTAGTGACTTGGAGATGGTCCTCCTTGTGAGTCATGAAGTGCATTGTCATCAGCGAAAGAGCCTTGAAGATGATTTTTTCTTGTGTCTTTGCAGCGAAACATCTCAGATCAAACACGGATTCATCTTGGTATCTGAAGTAGACGCCAATGCCAAGGTCCTTGCACAGAATGGGGGATGACTTACATGAAGAAGAGGTTGACGGTTGACACCATTACTGATCCCAAAGCTGCCAGTATAGTCCCCGTTTGAGAGGACCTGACCAATCATGTCATCGTGAAAGAGACTTATCATTATTGTGAACTTTTCTGGGCCACCCAATTTTGCCAACATAGACCAGAGTGCTTCACCATTCACTGTGTCAAAATCCTTGGTTAGTTCAACAAAGACCTACAGGTCCATCTGTTGCTCAATACACTTGTTGGCATATCACAAATACCAGGTCAACAGTGCTTCTGCCCGGACAGAAACCACATTGTGATTCTCATGAATACCATCTGTTAGTCTATTTTAGCAGGACACAAGCTTGAATCTTTCCATCGATAGAGAGAAGCGATATACCTCTGTAGTTACCACAGTCTGAATTTCTGTCATTTTTTTAAACATAATATGACAATGGTGGCATCTCCAAGGTCAGGCTACGTATTTCCTTTGTCCCAAATGGTCAACAGGATGTTGTGAAATTCCTTGAAGGCTGTGGGTCCCAAGGCTTTGTACACTTCAGCAGGTATACCATTCTGAAGTGCTGCTTTACCACAGCGTGTCTGGTCCATGGCAGTTCTCACTTTCCCCCAGTAGGAGGGAGGTACAGGCACACCTTAGTTGGCTTCTGTGGTATCTGTTGTAATGCCTCTTGGTCAACAGAAGGTGGTCTGTTGAGGAACTGACTAAAGATTTCTTCCCAACGCCCACTGATCCAAGATTTGCTCTTTAATTTGGTGGATGCATCAACAGAGAGAGGGTATGCAGTTTCCCCTTTGGCTGGACCGAAGATGACTTTGAGACGGCTGAAGAGCATTTTGAAATAGATAGAGTCTGCGTAACGCTGGATTTCCTCAGTTTTTGACTCCCACCAAATGTATTGCATAGAGCAAAGCTCTCTTTGGACTTTGGCTTGACAGTCTTTGAATCATCAAATGAGCTTTATACGATCATTATGGACCTAAAGTCATCACATACAGCTGGAGTGGACGGGATATGTAGCAAAATCTTGAAAGCCATAGCAAATGTGATCATAAATCCTCTCTGTCACTGTATAAACCTGTCACTTAGTGCTGGCATTGTACCCAAAATGTCCAAAGTGGCAAAAATAATCCCAATTTTTAAATCAGGTGATAAAAATAATATGAACAATTATAGGCCAATTTCAATTTTACCAACATTTTCAAAAATATTTGAGAAAGTGGTCTATAACCGACTGAATGGCTTTCTGGAAAAACTAAATATCCTTGTCCCCTCCCAATATGGTTTTCGTAAAAAAAGCACCACCTGTATGGCTATACTCGACCTTTTGGAAAAGGTCAATGACTGTATTGAAGAAGGAAAATGCGGTATTGGCATTTTTTTGGATCTATCCAAGGCCTTTGACACAATAGACTTTGAGATCTTATTGTATAAACTATATCACTATGGTGTCAGAGGGGTACCTCTCGATTGGTTCCGCTCTTACCTATACGGAAGGCAGCAATGTGTATGCGTCAATGATCACAATTCACCCTGTATGACCATAAATTATGGGGTTCCCCAGGGATCCATCTTGGGGCCTCTCCTTTTTATCCTATACATAAATGATTTTGTAAACTCCTCCGAAACTTTTCATAAAATAATTTTTGCTGACGATACAAATTTGTTTACCTCACACAGGAGCCTACACGATCTACAAGTAACTGTCAATTCAGAGCTTGTGAAAGTAGATTCCTGGTTCAAATGCAATAAGCTCTCACTTAATGTAAATAAAACAAATTTTATTCTATTTCGTTCTAATAAAAACCGGACAAATACTGAGCACTGCCATATCAACATCAATGGGCAGGAAATACAGAGAGTGTACTCCACAAAATTCCTGGGGGTCATCATTGACGAATACCTCAATTTCAAATGTCACATTAGCCATCTGTTAAACAAATTATCCAAATATGTTGGCCTGTTCTTTCACCTTCGTCATTATCTTCCTCTTTATGCTCTACTCACACTATATAAAACTCTCTTTGAACCACATCTAAACTACTGTAATGTCATCTGGTGTAACACCTTCCCTACCTACCTCCACAAATTAGAATCTATGCAAAAGAAAATTATACGGGCCCTGTCATGGTCCAAGTTTAATGCCCCCACTCGACATCTATTCCATAATTATCATCTCTTAAGACTGACAGAGTTCAATATTTATCAAAATGCTTGTTTAACCTATCAAGTCATTTACAGGCTGAATTTAAGGCTCTGTAGCTTGGTTCCTATCTACCATCCCCAGCATGCCCACAACACTCGTAACTTAGATTTGATATCAGGGAAACATCGTTTACTGGATTGTACCGCTCGAAGTGTTGTATGCAGGGGACCAAAGATTTGGAACCGGCTTAATGAGAGCCTCAAGATGCTGTATCCATTCTCCAACTTCAAAAATAAACTAAAAACTTATCTATTAACCACCTATATTTAATGCCTCATGTAGGGTAGACTACTGTTGGGATTTGCATGGTTGAATGAATGTATGTATGTATGTGTATGCTTGCTTTAGTACTATTATCTTGTGTTAATCATATAGCGTTGTTTTTTGTTTTGTTTTTTGTTGTTGTACTTGCTACCATGTTCCATCATTCCATCATTTCATGTATATTCTATCCTCTGGACCCCCTGTCAAAAGCTTCTTCTAGCTTATTTGGGGGACCCTTTCACATACCAACATCTTTAAATGATGATATTTTACTACTATTGTATTTGTTATATGGTATTGTGAATAAAACTTGAAACTTGAATCTGTCATGTTGGGATCCACAGGTCAATATAGGCCCTTCTTTTTTCATCAAATTGCGCCTGTACAGCCATGTTGTACTGATCAAACAAGTCTTGATTAATTATCTGCTTCTTGCCAAACACAGCTTGTGCAGTCGCTGTTACTACGTCCCTGAAGTGGGTCCATTTGTCTGGTGTACTGGCTGTAAGGGGTCCTTTTGAATCCAATTCTGGGTCCAAGCTGGTGGGAGAGGGAAGTTTGGCTGTATTAAATGATGCTTTAATAACCCATGCCTATACTTTTATGTGGTACTCATTGGGTTAAATCCAGAACCTTGGTTATTAGTTTTCCTGCCATCTTATGTGTCTTAAACAAAGTTCCTTGAATCTTTCAACTCCCCCAGCCGGATACTCACCAGAACCCCCTTAGTCCAGTACATCACCCTGGTCTTGCAGCAACTCCACTGGCTCCTCGTCAAAGACCGTAGCCAATTTAAGATCATTCTTACTTTCAAGATTATCCACAACCTCGCCCCGTCATATCTTCATATCTTTGGAACTTTAAAAGTATTTGAAAACATGACGTCTTTGAAGGACAAACTTTTAAATACTTTTTGGGAGTTGCTTGTAGATGTGCAACATGTAGAAGTAAGACCTATGCTGACCTGCATGTATCAAATAAAGTAGAGGAATTTAATACAGTTATTTCTGTCAGGAGCTGGAATGCAGCTTATCGACGTGACCCCAAGGATGCAGAGAAAATACTCACATGGAGGGGAGGAAAGAACAGAAAACTCAACCACAATAGGAGTGAAGAAAAACAAAAGAAGGCGAGTGCAGAAGTAAATGCACAAGAGACGGAACTAATTTTGTACCGGAAACATCACACGTACGCGAAGCAATGATCCAACGCTGTCTGGTTGACAATCTGGACTGAAATAGGAGACTGATTGCCAACATAGTACAGGTGTGTCCCGTTTGCATATCAGGCAGCTGGTGTGGAAGCCTGTGAACAGCACGAGGAAGTGAAAAACACCAAATATGGGCACATGGCAGGAACTTATATACCACATACAGATAACAAGCAAACTTACGTCTAAAACAGTTACAAAGATGTAACAATTTCCTCACTTTCGGACGAAGATATCAACCGCTATTCTCTCTGGTCGGTGGAACCAATCAGATGTTAGGACCCGCCCACTGACTTTGATGGCTGAGTTTGAAAGATAAAATACATTTATGTATTTAAATCCATTTGTAATGAATTATCACATTTAAGTAATTATTTAAAGATGTATTTATTTGTTTAATTTTGTCCCATTTGACCCTCCATATTTTTGGAACAGCAAGACTTCCACAGTATGGACTCATTTAGCCTTTTCAAATCAAGAACACACTTATTCCAGAATGCTTATTCACTTTCATTTCAGCTATTTCTAGTTTCTTGTCTAAACTGACGTTTTATGTTTTATATTGTTCAATGTTGTAATGTTTGTATCGTCTCTAGAAAGGCACCTTATAAATAACATTGATTATTATTATTCATATTATTCTTAAACAGAGGATTTGGTCCTTTCACATCATCTACAACCTTGTTTTTCTTCCTGAGAACTTATAAAAAAAACCTAAATGGCGGAGATTTACTCATTTTTTGTCATGTTTATTTTCATAGCTTCTTTCAAGCCAAACAAAGGAAATAAGATTATTTTGCCAGAGCACATTTGTATCACTACTAGAGGTATTTTGTCAAAAATAAAGGATTTAGCGTTTTATTAATATGAGCAGCAACATTTCAATGGTACTATATGTAGGACTTTACAATACTGCACTGCCATCTACTGGTGACTTTTGGCTACCGCACGATAAATTGACATGTAGGCGAGAGGCAGTAGCTTAGTTTCACTTTCACTTTGCCTTTTACCTCATTTTTCATTATCATCAGAATAAAACACAGGACCAAAATGTATGGACTTATTGGTGAGTAATACAACAATATATACATCATCATTTTAGTTAGTGAAACAATTTCAACAAAATAATACAATTAATGATTTTATTACAAACAACAGTTTTAACAAAGTCAATAATGCAAAATAAATGTAGAAAATCAAAAAGTGATCACGCTCCTGTTTTACTACAAAGCTTTGAGTCTTCTGCGCATGACACATCTCGCGAGAGCAGAGCAGTCATAGACGAGAGCAGAACCGTCTTGTAACGTCAAGCGTGCCAACTGTCGTGAAAGCACATTGACGCAGAAAGAAGCCAGAAGGACGCTAATAAGTCAGTCTTATTATTTGTTCTTCAGTTTGAAATATTTACGTCGTATAAAATACATCTTTGATTCTTTATTTTAACGATAAAATGGTCTCGATGCGCTAGAAGCACTTTGCTGCTTCTCGTGCTCGTTTATTGTTAGTTAGCTTAGCTCGCTAGTTAGCTTAGCTTGTTAGCTGCTAAGAGAAGTTATCAACACATCGCTAAGTAGAGATCAAGTGTGAGAGTAAAGTGTTGTGATTGTGTGAAAATGTCTACATTACACATGTTGAGAGCGTTGGTGGATCAGCGACTAACTGCTGCCGTTGAAGAAATATTTGTAGTGTTAGAAAGAACGATAGCAGAATACGAGGCGGAACTTTCTAGAACAAAGGAGGAGAACAATCGACTACTGGACGCTGTTTTCAAGAAACATCAAGTTGTGTTACACAGAACAGGTTTGTTGATTTTTTTTTTGAATTGAATTGAATTGAATTATATTTATATAGCGCTTTTCTCTAGTGACTCAAAGCGCTTTACATAGTGAAACCCAATATCTAAGTTACATTTAAACCAGTGTGGGTGGCACTGGGAGCAGGTGGGTAAAGTGTCTTGCCCAAGGACACAACGGCAGTGACTAGGATGGCAGAAGCGGGGATCGAACCTGGAACCCTCAAGTTGCTGGCACGGCCGCTCTACCAACCGAGCTATACCGCCCCGATTTCTTACTCTCACATCTTTACTAACTTTATATATGATTATTAACACCTTTCTTCAATAGATGGTCAAACAGTGGCCTAGTGGTTAGAGTGTCCGCCCTGAGATGGGTAGGTTGTGAGTTCAAACCCCGGCCGAGTCATACCAAAGACTATAAAAATGTGAGCCATTACCTCCCTGCTTGGCACTCAGCATTAAGGGTTGGAATTTGGGGTTGAATCACCCAAAATTATTCCCGGGCGCGGCCACCACTGCTGCTCACTGCTCCCCTCACCTCCCAGGGGGTGATCAAGGGTGATGGGTCAGACTACAGACTCCGATTACATTGAACACATTGTTTATTAAAAAATAACCAAATAACAATATCTTATATTAACTAAAAATATTAGAGAAATAAAGAAGCCTACAATTTTTGGTTGTGTTTTCCGCTCCATTTGCAGAATGGCGATATACGATATATACCTCCATATTTTTTCCGTAAAGTACAAACAAAACACAAAACAATCCTAGTTACCTGAGATATTAATTATGTCATTATTATGACTTAGTAAGTCAATATTTTGACTTAGTAATTTGAGGTTAGTTTGTCTAAATTGTCAGACGATTGCTTCTCTGATGTCTGCATCATGTCCAGAAGTCTCTTCTTTATCTGGACGTCGTCTTCTACTGCATTCAGCAACTTTGTCTCCATTGGAAGTTTTCCTTTTAGTCTGTCCTGCTTGTGGCTGTTGAGTTTTGCCTAGTGAAAAAAAAAAGAAATTACGAGGATTTTTACAAAATTACTTTCAACAATCATGAATGCATTATTTGAGATAAAGCCACTTTAGCACAGGTGTATGATAGTGACATGTTATTTACAACATTTCAAATGGCCGTCAACATCGTCGGGAAACAATGTGTGTCAATAAAACACTTTGAGGTATTTTAATTTTGACAGAAAAAAAACATTTAATGCAACTGCAGTTTTACTTAACTCAATATTATTTATTACAAGAAACTACTCACAGCATTTTTAATACAAGCCTATTTAAATACATGTAAAACAGCTGAACTTTAATTTATGCTTGCCATCTTGACTTCTGATTCCAAAGCAAGTATTTTTGTCACACTGTTGTCAAACAATGATCATATTCAAACAAATATGATTCCACATTGTTGAAAGTGGTCATCTGAGAGCATTTGGAATTGCAGTGCAGTTCATATAAAAATGTTTTGATGCCACATCTATCTGCCTTTTAACAATATTACTTACTAGCAATGAAGTTAGCGCCCACATACCTGAAGTAGAGCTCTTCTCTCTTTCACCACAGAAG
Source organism: Nerophis lumbriciformis (assembly GCF_033978685.3). Classification (NCBI taxonomy): domain Eukaryota; kingdom Metazoa; phylum Chordata; class Actinopteri; order Syngnathiformes; family Syngnathidae; genus Nerophis; species Nerophis lumbriciformis. The sequence goes on along the minus strand of NC_084575.2, from coordinate 5,838,648 downwards.
ATTGTGGATTTCTCCTATTGGAATCTTGCTGCTCTTGTACATCGTTGGGCATATCTTTGTCTGTGACCAGGCTGTCAAGGGTGAATGGAGAATCCCAACTCCTGTGAAAGCTTGTGTCAATATGTGATGTTTCTATTCCAAATGGAATGGGTGTAGTTGATGGAGAACCACCCCAGGTCTGCTGGCATAGTTGGAAGTACAGCAAAACAACTCTAGCGTAACCATTTCTTCCACCTGCGTCCACTGCTTGTCTGTACTTTCTACAAATCACTTTCAGTTTAGTGTCGATAGTTTTTGTCATGTCCTCTTTCCGATGAGGAAATTCCTCAGATGTCCCTCCAAGTCCGTACCGTTCCAAAATAGGGTAATAATGTCACCAGACTTGGACTGGCAAGTTTACCAGTCAACACTTTGTTGACTTTTGTTAACTTTAAGCTCCAAGACGATGCTTAAAAGTAGCTCTACTTCTCTGTCAGTCCACATATATAATTCTTTGTTGCCGTGACCCGCCATTTTTTCTATATGCCGCCTCCAGAAATGACGTTTTGGATGTTTCTGATTGGCTAAAATGGTCTTAAGTCCTAGGCTACAGCGCCCCCAGTATTTTGGCATGTGTATGACACTCAGTGTATGCGTTTGCTTGGGGCCAGTAATAGTTTCTTTAAATGCTCACGTGTGGCTGGAGATCCTGTTAAGACGTTAGTTTTGGCAGTGGCTCTTTGTTGTTAAGGCGGTCGCCTTAACAACAAAACGCTGCGGGAAAACCTGCTGCTACAAAAAAGCCTGAGATGGTTTCAGTTGAAATCTTTTTTAACTCACATTACTATGTAGAAATTAGCATTTAAAATACAAATATACTGCAAGAAAATAAATGAAATTATAATTTACAAAAAGCAAAAGGCTTTGTATAGTCCCAGTTATGAGTAGCCGCAACCTGTAATATCTTCTCTTTTTGATAGGGAGTTCCACATTTTGGTGGGATGGCAGGAAAAGGATTTAGAACCTTTTTCGTTATGAAATCTGGGTTGAATGTCATTTGTACAACTACCTCTGGGTAGTTGCAATACATGGGTATTTTAGTGGTATGGTGTATCTTGTACACCAGACCAACTGCAAGTAGCTGTACTCTGAAATGGTTGGTGGAAAGGTGAGCCTGAGATGGACGGTTGAGTAGAAGCCCAATCATTTTGTTTTGGCTGTCTGGAGTTTGTTTTTCAGGGCTTTTAAGGCATCACGGTACCAAACATGAACTCTGTAGTCAAAGTGGGGTTAAATGAGTGCTTGTGTTAGTCTTACGTGTATTTCTACCCACCAGCGGGGTGATCCTACTATGTAAGAACTAGGGTTGTACGGTATACCAGCATTCGTATAGTACCACGATACTAATGAATCCTATTTGGTACTATACCGCCTGTAAAATATACTACTTCTATGATTATATCAATATTTTTTGGCATCACAACATCTTCTTTTGTTTAAAAAAAATTATATTATGTTTATAAAGTCAGGAAATATGTCCCTGGACACACGAGGACTTTGAATATGACCAATGTATGATCCTGTAACTACTTGGTATCAGACTGACACCCAAATTTGTGGTATCATCCAAAACTAATGTGAAGTATCAAACAACAGATGAATAAGTGATTATTACATTTTAACAGAAGTGTAGATAGCACATGTTAAAATAGAAAATAAGCAGATATTAACAGTAAATGAAGAAGTAGATTAATAATACATTTTCTACCACTTGTCCTTAATAATGTAGACAAAATAATAGGTAGATAAATGACACAATATGTTACTGCATACGTCAGCAGACTAAAATAGGAGCCTTTGTTTGTTTACTTACTACTAAAAGACAAGTTGTCTAGTATGTTCACTATTTTATTTTAGGACAAACTTTCAATAAGAAACTTATGTTTAATGTACCCTAAGATTTTTTTGTTAAAATGAAGCCATTAATGCACTTTTTGTGGTCCTTTCTATTTAGAAAAGTATCAAAAAGTATCGAAATACATTTTGATACAGGTCCCGGTACCAAAATATTGGTATCAGGACAACACTAGTAAGAACAGAATTCGTTAGTTGATTATTTGACTGCCTTAGTAGTCATTTTTTCACTGGAGAGATTAGTCTCTACGATGCAGCCAAGATAGGTACCGTATTTTCCGCACTGTAAGGCTCACCTAAAAACCTCCAATTTCCTTAACCCTTGTATTATGTTAAGGGTCAATTTGACCCATTTCAGTTTTTGTGTTGATCAAAGTACTGGTTATCCTTTCTTTTTCTTGCTGAAATTTGGTGACTTTTCCTCATTTAGGGTCATGAACTGGTGTGTAAAATCTGGACACTTTGATGTGTAGTGGAATGTCTGTCTAGAGTTGTATACAAAGATGATGTTGCGGGTCATTTTGACCCAGACGCTTTGATGTGGGTAAACAGTTGTTCAGATCCAAAATAAACATGTCTCTATGATGTACTTTTTACTTTGATGTACAATTGTTTGTAGTTTGATTGCCTGTGAGACCAGAGCTAGGTGTGTGAAGAGAGGGAACTTTCTCACACTTGTCCTTGTCACTGTTCTCATGTCATCTCTTTGACAAACTCACCAAAAATGAGCTCCAGAATAATGACATCTGAGGAGGCTTTATCACTGATTTTTAACTGGGATAGTGATGTAGAGGAAGAGATTTCAGAAACAGAGGATTTTTCAGAGACAGAGGACAATGTTATTGCTGATCCAGATTGTCAATTTTCCTACGATGAGGAGGATTCAGAGGACGAGTCTGCCGTTGTTCCTCCAACAGATGAAAACCAAGGAATGCAGCAATCATCATCCACAGAGGGGACATGGGCATCTAAGGACGGTAATATAAAATGGTCAACATCACCACACCCAAGCCGAGGCAGACTATCATCTTCCAATGTGATCAAAATGACTCCTTGTCCTACAAGATTTGCTGTCACACGAGTTGATGAGATTCAATCAGCATTTCAGCTCTTTATATCCCCACCAATAGAGAGGATTATACTGGAAATGACCAACTTGGAGGGGAGACGTGTGTTTCAAGAGAAATGGAAGCCACTGGATCAGACTGACTTGCATGCTTACATTGGAGTTCTGTTATTAGCTGGAGTGTATCTGAGAAGAATCGGGATGCGTGTGGTGCTGGAAATGAGTGAAGGGCTGCAAGGTCATAACATCACATGTGACAATTTCTTTACATCCTACCGCCTTGGAGATGAACTTCAGAAGAGAAAGCTGACCATGTTGGGAACAGTCAGAAGAAATAAGCCAGAACTTCCCACCGAAATTCTGAAGATGCAGGGCAGACCTCTGCATTCCTCAATATTTGCTTTCACTGAGAAAGCAACAGTTGTTTCATACTGCCTAAAGAGAAACAATAATGTTCTTGTAATGAGTACAATGCACACAGATGCATCTCTGAGCACAAGAGAAGACATGAAGCCACAAATGATCCTGGATTATAACTCCACCAAAGGAGGAGTTGACAATCTGGACAAAGTCACAGCAACATACAGCTGCCAGCGCAAGACAGCCCGTTGGCCTTTGGTGATTTTCTACAACATTGTGGGCGTGTCTGCTTACAATGCCTATGTCCTGTGGACTGCAATCGACCAGAAATGGAATGCTGGCAAATTGTACAGATGTCGGCTTTTCCTGGAAGAACTCGGCAAAGCACTTGTCACTCCCAAGATCCAGACGCGAGCCAGGCCAGCTCGATCCCCAGCAGCTGCAGCTGTCATTGAAAAGGTTAAACTCAGGTCACCCAACCCAACCTCACCCAACCAACATCCAGTGGACACAGGTGGAAAGAAAAGGAAAAGATGCCAGGTATGTCCCTCCCGAGAGGACAGTAAAACAAGTACCTCTTGTGTGAAATGCAAGAATGACATCTGCAGAAAGCACACAGTAACATTCTGTCCATCATGTGGAGAGCATTGAAAATGTTGAATAAGATTTGGAGAACATTGAAAATGTTGAAGTTCGCTGGGATGAAGTGAAAGTTGAAGTTAAAGTATTTCTTAAATATAGTGTTGGAATTAAAAATGTATTGTATGTCACTTTTCTAAATGTTTATATAACCTAAAATAAAGTTGTTATTGGTTTAACCTGTTTTCTTGACTGTTTTGAGTGCATTTACACAGTACGGGTCAAAGTGACCCGCAACATACCGTATTTTCCGCACCATAAGGCGCCCTGGGTTAAAAGCCGCGCCTTCAATGAACGGCATATTTCAAAACTTTGTCCACCTATAAGCCGCCCGGTGTTGTAAGCCGCATCTAACTGCGCTAAAGGAATGTCAAAAAAACAGTCAGATAGGTCAGTCAAACTTTAATAATATATTAAAAACCAGCGTTCTAACAACTCTGTTCACTCCCAAAATGTACGCAAATGTGCAATCACAAACATACGTATATCAACATGGACAGAGCTGCGTAAAAAAAGCCACCCGGCCTCTTCGCGTAAACTTAAACTTACCTTAACCACTCGCTCATCTTTTCTTCATCCATCCCTTCGAGTTAGCTTTTTATGATGACGCCGGCTGGAAAGGTCTCTTTTGGCAAGGTCTTCCTTTTGAATATCATCATGGGTGGAAGTTTCTGGCCATTAGCATGGCAAGCTAGAACCACAGTGAAGGATGACTTCTCATTCCCTGTGGTGCGAATATTCACCGTACGTGCTCCCGTTGTATCCACAGTGCGTTTCACAGGAATATCAGTTGCAGTGAAATAGTAATCCGTGTGTGGATGGAGAGATTGCGTCTTTTCATGAACCGGATCCCTGACGCTTAGTAGGAGCCATTTTGTGGTCTTTACAGATGTAAACACACAAAGGAAATGAAACGTACGGTGATATCCGCGCGCTTTTTCTTCTTCTACGCGGGCGGGTGGTTGCTTGCGTAGAAGAAGAAGCGCTTCCTGTTCTACCGGGAAAAAAGATGGCGGCTGTTTACCGAAGTTGCGAGATCGAAACTTTATGAAAATGAATCTTAATATTTATCCATATATAAAGCGCACCGGGTTAAAAGGCGCACTGTCAGCTTTTGAGAAAATTTGTGGTTTTTAGGTGCGGCTAATAGTGCGGAAAATACGGTAATCAATGTCATTTTTTCTCAACATAATACAAAAAAAGCTAACAGTGCGCCCTATAATCCGGTGCGCCTTATATATGGACCAATATTGAGCCACAACAGGTCTCGCAACTACGGTAAGAAGCCGCCGACTTCATTTTCCCCCGTAGAAGAAGAAGTGCTTCTTCTTCTACGGAGGAAAATTAAGTTGGCGGCTGCTTACCGTAGAAGAAGAAGTGCTTCTTCTTCTATGGAGGAAAATGAAGTTGGCGGCTGCTTACCGTAGAAGAAGAAGAAAAATGGCTCCTATTAAAAGACACACTTACGACACAGAGTTCAAACTCAAGGCGATCAGTCACGCAGTAGAACACGGGAATAGAGCAGCAGCGAGAGAATTTAACATAAACGAATCAATGGTGCGTAAGAGGAGTAAGCAACATGATGACCTGCGCCAAGTAAAAAAGACTAAACAGAGTTTCCGAGGGAACAAAGCAAGATGGCTACAGTTGGAGGACAAAGTCGAACAGTGAGTTGTTGAACAGAGAGCAGCAAGTAGAAGTGTCAGTACAATCACTATTTGTTTTGTTGACATTCCCTTTAGCGCAGCTCCATCTAATGGATGCATAACGTAACCCCAGCCTCTACTGTAGCGTCTATTCTATGCGCCTTATAATGAGGTGCGCCTTATATATGAACAAAGTTTTAAAATAGGCCATTCATTGAAGGTGTGCATTATAATCCAGTGCGCCTTATAGTGCGGAAAATACGGTAATCTCATTTTTTTTGTTATAATGTCACCCACTTTGACTGTGAATTTATCTACTTTTCTGAGGTTAGGAATTGACCCAAAAACCTGTGTACTTGCAAGTACCAGGCGAGTGTTAATTTGCCAGTTTGTCATTGAAAGCCTTGCTAGTCTAGGTCTTAAGGATTGTAGCTTCGCTTGTTTTGTGGCCGTCAGCCTCGGTTCTATGTTTTTTATGGGTACAGAAAATGATGGAATGATCACTTAAGCCGCATACAGTAGTTCCACTTGTGGTGATCTTAGA